>NC_077233.1:37064719-37364719 GCF_027887165.1 Monodelphis domestica | reverse complement strand
CCAAATTATTTGAGAAATCCTTGGTGTCATTCAGAACTTTGCCTTCCAATACAAGGGAGCTGTTATGTTTGGGGAAATGTGCTTGGGTTCTCTTGTTTAAGGCTTGCAACGTGCCTGGTAAATAGCACTGGATGGTGCCCCCTCGACATTCAGAAGGCAACCCCACAGATGTGCAATCAGTTTCAGTTTTCAGAGAACTTAGGGGAGTGGACAGCAGGCAGTGTTGATCGGTATGGAGGAATTCTTAATTTAGGGATAATCAGATTCAGGCTGTGACCCAAGAATTATTCTGTGTACTGGCCAGAGCTGTTGCAGAGAGCACTGGGTCCTGTGCTCTACTCAAGTGAATCCAGGAACGTTTATTTCTGTCTCTCTGGGTCTTCGTCCTTTCATCAAAAAACCAGATGCACATGATATGGGCTAAATCTAGACACAGATCTATGCTATCTGATCAAATGAAGGCTTAGATTTGGTCAGCAGAGCAAACAAAGCTAGCCCCTCACTCTCCATTTCTGTGAAATGAGCTAGTAGTCCCTAACCAAAGCTGAATGACAATGAAATGTCACTTTTACTGAGCAGAGAACATCTTAGTAATGAAGCCTTGGGGGAAAACTTAATTTAGAAACTGATCTAAAACCTCATCTATGGGCATTTACCACCCCAACCCCCCTCCCCAACACGCATACCCTCCAGCAATTCTAGCAGAAGTTACTGAATTCCAAATTCTTGACTACTTTTCTTGGCTTAAAGTTTCCCTCTTAAGTTTGTTTTCTGAAAAGTGAATTGCACTTGCTACAAATTCCACTAGATGGCAGTATAGTACAAAGAGAGAAAACGTCACCTACTAGGATTTGAGAGCTGCTGAGTCCATTGAAATGAGAGGAAACTGAGTCCCCGGGAGATCATTCGTCTTGTTGGTGGGCCGGGGAGTCCTTCATCATATATCTGAATATTGGGGAACCTCCAAACAAATGACTCCATTTTCATATTTCATCAGGGGGCTCGATATCCCGTCTTTGAAATGAGTTGCTTGGTCTGGTGACCTCGATTATCCTTGGTTACAGAGACGTCAGAGCCAACCCATATAACACAGGCTACCTGGAAAACATGGCAGCGACTCTAAGGGCAGCTTTAGAACAAAGACACTTCTCACAGGACTTGAGGCAGCTTTTTCTATATTGTAAACCAAGTAGAAATGGTTGAAAAACGAAAATGCTGAAGAATTGGAAAAATTTTTTTTTTATCTAGTATGAATATATCTATTTCTCAAACTAGATGGAAATCATGAAATAGATTTTAAAAGGTGGCGAATATTTTATCCTCCCTAAATGGGGTAAGTAGGGGTCTGCACTTTTCAAAATGGAATTGAATCTAAAAACCTTTCTTGGCTGTAGACAAAAGGATCATTTTATCCTAAAAGCAAGCACCAAGTACAAAAGATAGAAGGTTTTTCATTCTGCCCTGTGTCTCTGGAAGCATACCTCTGATGCCTAGGATTGCTTTTCTGGTTTTAAGTTAGGCTAATTGCCTTATCATCAACCAGGTCGCAGGATATTGTTATCAAGAACATGGTAGGGAAGGAGTGAGTCAGTCAAATGGATGGTGGCTAGGTGGGGAGCCCTACAGGTGTTTGTTCTCCCCTTCCATAGCCCAGAAAGCTCTCAGTGTCCTGGGGTGTCTTTCATCCCTCCCTACACCCAGGTAGGGTTCAAACCACCCCCCCCTTCATCCTTGATTTGGGCTAAATGTATGGATAGTTAAGTATTAGCTAATGGAGATAAATACATGATCACAGCAAAAGAAAAATAGAGACAAATATTCTAGGGGGGAGGAGAGGTGGGAGGAGACACTTGCAGCTCTTTTGAGAGGGTGACAATAGGTAATGGGAGATTTGACTTAGAAGTAAGTAGACAAGAATATACACACATACACACACATTGTGATTGGAGATATTTTCATGAAGATAGACATTTACCCCCAAATAAAATAAAACCACATGTAACTACAATAAGAGGGGCAAAATTCTACAACAGTTCATAGGATGGAGAAATCACTGATAGATGGGCTTCTCCCAGAGGGTACTCATTACAAGAATAAATGAAGGAAGGAAGTAACAAATATTTTTTAAGAGCTGCTTTGTTGTTGAGTTGTTTTTCAGTCATGTCTGATTCTTTGTGACCCCCTCTGGGGTTTTCTTGGTAGAAATGGTTTGCCATTTCTTTCCCCAGCTCATTTTCCAGATGAGGAAACTGAGACAAAATAGGGTTAAGTGATCTGCCTAGGGTCACACAGGTGGTAAATGTCTTAATCCAGATTTGAACTCAGGTGCGTTTTTTCTTACTCCAGAACCCATGCTCTGTCTACTGAACCACCTAGTTGCCTGATTAAGTGCTTATTATGTGCAAAGAATTGTTCAGAGGGCTAGAGATACAAATATAAAAAGAGCCCCTAATCTCAAAGCACTTGCATTTAGATGGGGAGCTGCTGGGACAAGGTGGTCGGTCATGCCTCAGATACTTAGCTTTTAGGTAGTAAACCTCTCTAGTCATCATTGTATAAATGAACAAAAGCAGAAGAAGCTTTCTCCACAGTTAAACTAATCTGTCAAAAATAGTAGACATCCGAGTGGATGTTCAGTTGTGCTCATTTCAATTCATTGCAAAATTCTGTGTTGGATGTGGTATTTTCCTTGGAAAACTGGATTGATTATCGTTAGCGCTTGTTATTAAAAAATGTTGTAGTGTTCTTTCTTAATGGCTCTAAAATAGTTTTCTTCAAACATACTGGTTTCACCAGCTTGAGTATTCCATGAATGTTTCCTTTGCATAATTGTTGCAGGCCTCAAAAATGATTGTAAACTCATGCTTTTCTTTTATATGAATGTGGTTTAGAATAGAAGGATATGAGAAAAATGAGAGAACCTTGTTGTTCCTGTTGTATTTTCTATTCTCATTAGATACTTAGATAGAGGGGAAAAATGTAGAAATGACAACAGTATATGGCGATTGTGTTTTTCAGCAGCTCATCAGGTTTTCCAAGTTTTTAAATATGTATCACACAGGGGGGGAAAAAAGCTATGACTTTTACCATGTTAGTAATTCCATATGCTTAAAAAATGGGGGAAATATAATCTTACAAAGGAGGAAACAACTGAGCAATATTTGCTACTAACTAGCAAATTTACTCTTTGAATAGGACCTAGAAAAAATCTTTAAATTAATTATACAAATTTTTAGTCATACTGGCTGACACAGGTTTTCTCTACATGACATTCTATTTCCTGCCACAATTCTTTTGCTAAGTAGGCTGTACCCCACTCCCCCGCCCCCATAATACTCTCACTCCTCATTTAAACCTCTAGGAATCCCTATTTTCCCTTCTAGGCTCAGCTCAGATGCCTCTTTATATAGGAATCCTTTCCTGATTCCTTCCTCACCTTCAGGATTTAGCACTTTCTCCCCAGTGACTTTTGCTTGACTTTGTATAAAATTTTATGTTTTATCAAGTCTTTATCTCTTCAGTAAGATGAGATCTTTGAAATCATGAATTGTTTTGTTTTTGGGGTTTGTGTTCTTAATATTGGGTTCAGAGCACACAGTAGGTCATTAATACATATATGCTAAATTGAATTTAGAAGAAAGACTCTGGAAATGTGCCCCTAGGCAAAAGAGAGATTAGATTGCCAGGCGCCATTTTGATTAAGTATAGAAATCAAATGATAAGGATGGCTTGGTCTTTAAGACAGGGCTTATCTAATCAGCCACTACTCACTACTGTAAGCTTGTATTTTCAGGCATCACATGCAGCCCTGGGGAAAAGTAATCTCATCTGAATCCCTGGAATTCTGCCACAGCTTGGAAAAGATAATGGACACTAATAGTACTAAGGATCATTTCAGCACTTGTTTGTTGAGCTAGCTGCTTCCCTCTTGTTGGGTACCTTTCCTTCTCCATTGCAGTTCTAGATCCCTGATTATATTTTGCCTTCCTCCAGTATTCTGTGAGAGTAGAATTTTCCGCTTTGCTTTATTTGTATCCCCAGAATACAATACCAGGTCTGACAATAAATATCCTGTCTGTCTGTCTGTCTATCGCGTGTGTGTATGTATGTATGTATGTATGTATGTATGTATGTATCTATCTATCTATCTATCTATCTATCTATCTATCTATCTATCTATCTATCTATCTATCCATCCATCCATCCATCCATCCATCCATCTATATCTATCTATCTCGGTATGGTATAACAGAAAGAGCACTGATTCTGGAGTCTGGAGTCAAAACTCTTACACTTGAATTTGGAAAAATCACTTGACCTCCCTAGGCCTGTTTCCTCAACTCCAAAGTTATAGAAGTAGACTAGATGATTGTGAATTTTTCTTCCAGCTCTCAGGCTGTGATCTATAAGCAATCACTGCCCACATTAAAGCCCTCTTCCTGGAGAAGGCTATATCAATAAGGTACAAACTCTGGCATTTTCTGCTAATACCTATCACCATTCTCAGCACCTAACATTTGTCTTGGTGCCTAGTAAGTAATTAACAAATGCTCATTGAATGAATATTAGCTTCTGAAGACCTTTGAGTGAGGTCTATAAAGAAAATGCATATATTGTCCAAGTACTAACCTAGCAAAACTCAAATAAGCTCTTCGCATTGTCTGTACTCTAATAAATATTTCAACTAATTCAATTCAAAGCCAATAAACTTATTCAATTCTGTTTTATTGAAAAAGATGTGCTAGGAACTGGAACCTCTAATTCTACAAGAGTGTCAGTCAACAAACATTTCTTAAGCAATTAGACCCTAGCACAGCATTGGGAATATAAAGGAAAAGCTAAAATAGCACTTGCCCTCAAGGAGATTACATTCCTTTTTTTTATTTTTTAAATTTATGCTTTTGTTTTTCTTAATTAACAAATAAATATTTATCTTCTCTCCTTATTCCTTCAATTAAACAAATGTTTTTTAAAAAGAAAAAATTCTCACAAGAAATATGCAAACTCAGAGAAACAAATTACTTTATTGGGCATTTCCAAAAAATGATCAATTATTTCTGCATTTAGAGTCTATGACCTCTCTGTCAGAAGTGAGTAATGCTTCATCATCCATTTTCTAAAATACAGGGAGTTTACATTCAAATAGAGGAGAGGACCTGTTTGAAGTCTGCTTATGCCTAAAGTGTAATATTTGGATTACAGCCTCCCAAAAGTTACATGAAAATAGATTTCAGCCTAACTTAAGGAAAACTTCCTAATATTATGATCTGTCCAAGAGTGGCTTTAAGTGTTTCTTTCAAGTCAGCCCTGGATGTGATGGGTGAGAATCATGCTTCAGAGTAGGTTTTAGACTGGACATCCATTGGAGCCCTTCCAATTCTGCCATTCAGTATTTCTAAGTAATATGAAACATTGGCTTTAAGAAAATTAAGAAATTTAAGAAAATTTGGGTCTTGAAGATGAGCATATCCTAAGAAATATATGTGTTTGTGAAGATTTGGCTGGTGCCAATTTATAGATAATAGATAAAGGAAGAATTTGAGCCCTTATTCCCCCTCGCCAAGTTGATATTTCTTCATTTCTTTGATTGTTTCCTTGTCAAAAGCTTTCTAAAAACACACATTTATCCAAAAAGAAGAATGAGACAAATGTTTCTGAATTAGTTTCAATTAATCATATACTTTTCTTAGGAAAGCAAAGTAAACAAGCTCCAAGTCAATGACTCTAGAACTGACCGCCTCCATTATTTGAAAATTAGACTCGGATCCCTATCAGCCTACATTGGAATAATGGGATCACAGATGATTTGGTTCATCTATTGGTGCCAAGCATATATTTGTGAATCCTAAAAATTGACCTTTCTGTTTAAAATTTGGATTCCTGGATCATTTGTTCATTCAACAAGCTTTTCTTTTTAAAGACTTACTGTTTGCCAGGTACTGTCCTTAGTCCTGGAGATACAAAGACAAAATAGCCTTGCCTTCAGGGAACTTATATATTCCTTTGGGTTTTCCCATAAAGATGTTAAAATATTCCATCAGGTCCGTGTCCTAGACAAGATTTAGAAGTGAATTCTTGCTAGTCTCTGTGATCTGTACTTGCACTCCACTAATTGTGAGAAGTTGAAGGGATGTCCAGGATGATTTAGTGGCATAAAGCATTATTTTCCTGGAACTAACTTTACCACCTATAAATTCCTATAACCGAAGGCTACTCGATATCCTTAGGGAACTTATTCGGATGAGTAGATTGTAGAATCATTGGTTGTAGAGGTAGAAAGGACCTCAAACACTACCCTTTGTGCAGATGATAAAAAGACAAAATAAAGCGATTGCAACTCTTCTAAAGCTTACATTCCACTGGAGGAGAGGAGAGGGAGCTACAAGATTTGTGATGTAAATTCAAAGTAATTTCAAGAAGATGGAGGGGTGTACCTAGGGGTGGCCGAGATAAGGGAAGAAGAGGCACCACTCACCATCAGTCAGTAACAGAATCTGAATTGGACAGGATTTGATAGGCTATCTGGTTTAGCACATACCCAAAACAGCATTCTCTCTACAGCATCCTGAGCCTCTTCAAATACTATCCCCAGTGAGGAAGAACAGCCTCCAAGGTATACCATGCCATTTTTTGACAGCTGTCATTTTGGAAAGTTTTCCTTGATCTACCAAACCCAAATCTGCATTTTTCCATCTCCCATAAAATGTTCCTCATACTTCTGGAGTAAAAAACAAAAACAAAAAAACAAAACTAGCCTATTGGCTCTTCAAAGGGGGCAGTCCAACATTTTTTTAATTTAATTTTTTTTAATCTCTTACCTTCCATATTAGAATTAATATTGTATATTGATTCTAAAGCAGAAGAGCAGTAAGGGCTGGGTACTGGGGGTTAAGTAACTTGCTCAGGATAACAAAGCTAGAAATTGTCAGAGGTCAGATTTGAACCCAGGATCTCCCATCTTCAACCTGGCTCTCAATCCCCTGAGATACCTACCTACCCACCTCCAACAGTCTTGAAGTCAGCTATCAAACCTTCATCCTCCACCCCATTTTAATTCTTCCTCCCCCAAGACTCCAGCAAGTGAAGACCATGATGATAATGATAATCTTGTATCACAAAGCCGTGAATTGAAGGCTAACTGAGGGTATAAAAACCATTATAGCAATTTCTTGTTTTCAAAGGTGGAAATAAGGCCTCGTGAATGTGAGTCATCATTTTCATACTGAGTATATTAACTAATGTCATGATCAATTTTAGCAACATGAGAAGTGTAGGATGACAAGACACTTCAACCCTGTCAGGAAGCACCGTGGTTTTACCTCCATCATCACTACCCTTTTCCAGCTGTCCATCTGAATCAGACCACAGCCCTTACTTCACAAAGAGAGCATGTGCCCCACTCATTTCTAATCTATGACTTCTCTAGCTTTGTTGCCATAACACCAGATTTTCCCACATGAGATTTTGTTGGATCCTTCCCCAAAGATCCATCCCATGGGTTACTTATTTAGATTAAAGATATTTTTGAGGTGTGAACCCAGAAATTGTTTGCTTTTTTAAAATCATATTTTATTTTCCAGCAATTATATGTAAAAATATTTTTTCACATTCATTTTTTAAAAATTTTGAGTTCCAAATTCTCTTCCTCTTTCCCATTCTCACTCCTTCCCACCCTCCCTCTCCTTGAAAAGGTAAGCACTCTGATACAGATGTCACACGTGTAATCATGTAAAATACATTTCCATGTTTGTCATTTTGTGAAAAAGTAGATCATAGATTTTAAGACGAGGGACATCAAAAGGAATCCAAGTCAACCTCTCTATTTTGTAGATGATAGAACTTAGCCCTACAGAGGTTAAATCACTTTCCCCAAAGTCTCACCCATACATAGTAAGAGATAGAAATGGGATTCAAACCCAGGTCCTCTGATTCAAAATCTAATGCCCCTTTCAGCTGCACCATTTCTTCCTTTTGGTAATGCCCTATATTTGAGGACTTGGGGGATTCCTGTTTCAGAACTGCCCATTGAAAATCACTTTTCTCAGTTTGAAAGTAGATTAGTCTACTTCCTAGGTAGGTACCTGAATATATGATCAGGAAGTATGGATATGTGAATATATTTTTAATCTCAACAGAACATCATCATATCATAATTCGTTAATGATTATGAGCTTATTAATACAACTTTTTTAGTATTATGCCACTTTTAATTACAGAAATTAAGGATTTCGTTTCTCAAATATATAAAGACCTAAATCAAATTTATAAGAATATAAATCATTCCATAGCTGACAAATGGTCAAAGGATATGAATGAGTAATTTTCAGATGAAGAAATCAAAGCTATCAATAATCATATGAAAAAATCTTCTATACCTCTTAAATAGAGAAATGCAAATTAAAACATCTCTAAGGTACAACCTTATAGCTATCAGATTGGCCAATATGGCAGTAAAGGAAAATAATTAATTGGAGGGGATGTGGTAAAATTGGGACATGAGTGCATTATATAATTATATTATTGAAATTAATTTTTTAATTCTAATAATCCTTTCTTTATAACATATAATGACTTTTCCTACAACCTTGAACTTTATGCAGTTAAATGTTCAGTTCCCTCCTTTTACAGACTTTCTGCCACCTTTTGTTTTTAAAACATCAAAGCTGGAAAATAGCTTAGACATCATTTAATCAAACCCATTATTTTACAGCTAGAGAAACTGAGGCCCAGGGAGGCTATGTGACTTTTCACTGTTGACATCTGCTAGCAATGACAAACCTATAGCTAGAAGCCTGGCGTTCTGGCTCCCAGCCAATGCTTTCTTCTTGTTTAATAAGACTGGGTTTCCATATATCTGGATTTTGTTGAACAAATTATTGTAATTTCTTTTGTTTCTTCTCTACGTTTTACTTTTTAGTTGCTTTCTGATGCTTGATGACAAGTGGAGATTACTTGAATATATTAGGCTGCTTGAACATGTTTAAAATATGCAAAAAGACGAAGTCAGAGGTGGATGGAAATTAATTTACAATTTCAACTTCTTAAGAAAAGAATTAGTCTAAAACCAGTGGACCTTTTCTATTTTAATAAAATAATCATCCATAAGCCATTGCCATAAAACTTGTTTTCCAAATACTATTGTATAAGTTATAAAAATTCCCCTTGATAAATGTTAGATGAAGTGCTTTTGTTTCTCTATTAGTGTTTGGTAGGAGAGCTAATGACCTTGCATAAAGCAAACATAAATTATATTCACATACCTTCCCTGGAGTAGCTTTTGTAAATGTGCAGCAATATTCAAGTTTGAACTTCTCCAGTAACAAAAGAAAGTTAGTTTTGTTGAGGTTTGGAGTGTTGAGCACAAAGACAAAATCAGCCAGTTTATTAACACATTTTATTTAAGATCTAAGCAACTAACACCAAACAAATATGTAGATAATGACAGCAGACTTTTTTCATAGAAGTTCAACACAGTACAGTGCCCTAGATTTAATTAGAGATTTCGTGATGGAGTCATATCAGTTGTGTCTGACTCTTCATGACCTCATTTGGGTTTTCTTGGCAGAGATACTGGAGTGCTTTTTCCTTCTCTAGCTCATTTTACAGGTGAGGAAACCGAGGCAAACAGAGGTTAAGTGACTTGCCCAGAGTCACGCAGTTAGTGTCTGAGGCCAGGTTTAACTCCGGAAAATGAGTCTTCCTGACGTCAGACTTCATACTCTATGAACTGCATCACCTAGCTGCCCCAGTGCTCACAGTCTGGGTTCAAATCTTTGATTTACCAAGCACCAGCTTTATAATTTGGGCTTAGTCCCTCAGCTTCTCCAAATCTCTCCTCGGCCAAATGAGGGAACAAAAGCTCTAATTTCTCTTACATCACTTCTAGCTTTAAAGCTCAGGAGCTCTCTTCACCTTTGGGCAGTGAAGAAAGAAATGAAACAGTGCTTTAAAAAATGTACAACTTTGAAGAGTTGTTCAGCACAATAAGCACTCATTGGGGTCTTCTGTGTGCCCAGATCAGGGATTGGGCTAAGTGCTAGGGATACAAGCACCAAGAACTAAGGAACTGAAGTGATCCTTGCCCTCAAGGAGTTGACTTTCTACTGGTTAGTGCTAAGAATTCACGTTGAATTTGATCGAATCACTCATTCTTTCTCTGTGACCTCACACACAAGAAGTCTGAAGCATTGATATCTCACCTTGCCCAGGAAGTCCATTGTGGCAGAAAAGTAAACACCCTCCATTAAAAAAAAAAAAGGAAGTCTTCAACTTATTATTTCCAAAGTATTTTGTGCCATGAATGAGAAAGGATCATTGATTTAGAACTGGTAGAGACATTAAATTATTAAATTATTTTAAAACGGAGGTCCAGTGAGCTGAGATGACTTGCTCGAGGTTACAAGTAGAATCAGGATTTGATCGGGTCCTTTCACTCAAAATGTAGTTCACTTCCAGATGAACCATTCAGAATAATGAGAGGACACAAGATGTTAGGGGCTAATCTGTCGACAGCTGGAATACAATTTGGTAATTATTTTTTAAAGACGTATATGCTTAGTACTGCTCTAGATGCTAGAGATAGTAAAATAAAATGGAAAAGAACAACATTCTGAGGTGTGAGAGTGGGAATGGGGTGAGAAACTATATAAATATATAGAATTAAGCAATAGAGAATAGAGCTGGACTTTCACTGGTATAAGGAGCACCCAGAAGAAAAAAATTCCCTGTAGCAATGGAGGTTGGTTACCTTCTGGTTAGAAAGCTAAGGGACCAGGGTATGTATAAGAGACAGAACTGGAACCCAACTCTTCTTGGCTCAAAGGCTGGATCTCTGTCTGCTTTTCAGTACAAAGAACATATACTTGTATGTGCATGTGTGTATGTGTATGTATTTATTCATATAGACATATATGTGTTATGTTTATATTTTGATTGGGCATGTGTAGATATACATTTATATTTAAATGTCTCTTTTGTTTTTTCACTCATTTTTCTATTTGTTTATTCATTCATTTATGTGTATGTGCTGGTTTGTTTATTTATTTATTATGAGATACAGCCCCGATTTTATTAGTGGCACAGTTTGCAAATATTCTTCCTAAGCAGCCTGTGGAGAATGCATTTGATGTTAAATGAGTATCTGAAACCTGAGAAGCAGCCCCTTTCCTCCTGGCATGTAGTATTAAGGGTGACGGGTAGTGGGGAGGGGGGGCACTGACAGACAGGTCACATGGGATGCCTAGCACTCTGGTCATTGGGGAAGCCAGGCCACTTCCTTAAGCTTGCCTAAAACAAGTCAGATTGGCTCCGATTTTGTGAACTTGGTCTGGCCGACCCAGGACAGGAGTTTGGCTCCAGATTTCAGTGTAAACAGGACAGGAGAGAGAGAGAAGGAAAGAGAGATGCTGTGTTCTTTGACAACGGTACCTGTTACTGTCTTTGGTCGAGATGGCATTTCACATTTGATTTAGGCTTCAGCTGTGAGGCTCCATACGACATTTTTTCAAGCTGTTGGGCTCAGCCAGTGATACCAGCTGCTCAGCTTAGGCTCATTCCTTCTGCAACGGTCATGGGGGCTGTGATGACTTGCCTGGCAGAAAACAAAGCTTCCATTAGACAGGTAACCAGTGGATTGTGTGTTTCGGTTCAGTTTCAAAAATGGGAATCTAAATGCTGTCCATTCCAATTGATCTAATATTAGGATATCAGGATGTGCATGTGTATGAGTGAGTGTGTGTGTGTGTGTGTGTGAGAGAGAGAGAGAGAGAGACACAGAGACACAGACAGAGACAGAGACAGACAGAGACAGAGATAGAGACACCGAGAGAGACAAAGACAGAGACAGACAGAGACAGAGACACCGAGAGAGAGAGAGAGAGAGAGAGAGAGAGAGAGAGAGAGAGACAGAGAGAGAGAGAGAGAGAGAGAGAGAGAGAGAGAGAGAGAGAGAGAGAGAGAGAGAGAGAGAGAGAGAGAGAGAGAGGAGATTGAGCCACAGGTGTAACTCTAACAAGGACCCTTCAGACAAGATGACAGGACATATAACTCCCCAGTGATGGTGTGGAGAGGAAACAGTAAAGTACTTTCCAATTACCTCACACTGGGACAACAGTCAGAAGCCCACTGGGTAACTGGGATAATCCCATATGACTTGAGCATTGAATTGAAAATGGCAGCTAGGACTGGCAGCAGCCATCACAACAGAATGCAAAGAAATGGAGATCTTTTGAAGTCTTCATCCCAAGGTTAACTCGAGGATGCTTTGGAATTCTCTTTGTAGGTATGAAAATCGTTGCCTCCTGTTGTCTTGGAATGTTTGTCTTGGCAAATTAGGATGATTATAAGTGTCACCTCCGAACTTCTGAAATAGGCTGTCTTGCTTATTATGTGCTTATTATTCTTTGCTTATTATTCATTATATGGGTGGCATCTGATAGTCTGTGCTGTAGACTTAAAATCAGAGATGACATGGATGTTTTTGAAAAGATAAAGTCTTTGAGATATTTTGGTCCACTAAGAAGAATCATTTAAATTATTTTATAAATTGAATATTTTCTTTACACATGAATCACACACCTGTGTATGCCCATGTATCTTTATTTTAATGGGATAGGATGGTTACATTATATCCCATATATACTGGTCCTATAGGATGGGCATGTCCAATATGGTATCTGTAGGTAATAATTCAAACTTTAATATTGTCCAATATAGCATGATAACTCTGATTTATATGAGATAATTACATAGAAATATGAGTGTAAGTGTATTCGTTGTGTAGTCATGTCCAACTCTTCATGATCCCATTTAGGTTTCTTTTCTTTTTTTTTTTTGGCAAAAATACTCAAGTAGTTTGCCATTTCCTTCTCCAGCTCATTTTATAGATAAGAAAACTGAGGCAAACAGTAAAGTGACTTGCCCAGGATCACACAGCTATTAGATGTCTCGGGCCATATTTGAAATCAGAAAGATAAGTCTTCCTGAATTTAGACTGGCCCAATACTACACCACCTAGCTGCCCATTTATATATAAGCATATGTTTTTATAAATCTTCAAAATCCAGCTTGACTTAAAGCTAGTGGTAATATTAACAGCCATCACAGCCACACTAGCTGGCATTTACATGGCACTTTAAGGTTTACAAAGAGCTTTACAAATATGATTTCCTTTTATTTTCACAACAACCCTGTAAAATAGGTGCTATAATTGTCCCCATTTTACAGATGAAGAACCTATGGTAGACAGGAAGGGGGGGTGTTTAAAGTGGCATAATTTGTATATCAATGATATTTACCATAATTTAAACTCATATCAGTATTTATTACCCATTGACTATGGAAGTCATTTGAAGGCAGGGACCATTTCTTTTTTTGTTGTTGTTCCCTTTGTCCCCAATCCTCAGCATGATGTTTGGAACTGATCAAGTAGTACTGAATGAATTTAGTGATATGAATGAATGAAAATTTTAGGAGACAGTTGGCTCATTTCTCATATCTACTCCACTTCTCCTTTTTCAAATCAACATCCACATAAACTTTTTTAATTTCTTCATGAGACAAGATTGATTCAACCAGTACTAACACTAGGCTGTAGGAGGCAAAGGTGCTGGGCTTGGAGTTGAGAAGAATGGAATTGAAATCCTTATTCCACTTGAATAAACTTATTCCATGACCTTAGGCAAATCCTTTCACCTGTCTCAGCCTCAGTTTCCTTACCTGTAAAATAGGAATGATAGCACTTGCCCCACAAGCTCATTTAAAAAATCAAATGAGAAAACATGTAAAGCATTTTGCAAATCTTAGAACTCTATAGAAATGCTAACTAATGAGGCAGCTAGGTAGCACAGTAGATAGACACCAGGTCTGGAGTTGGGAGGATCTGGGATCAAATCTGACTTTTTACACTTCCTAGCTGTGTGATCCTGGCCAAGTCACCTAACCAGATTCCCTAGGCTTTTACTGCCCTTCTATCTTAGAATGAATATTCAGACAAAAGGTAACAGTTTAAAAAATGCTATTATTACAATTTTGTCATCAAATTCTTCTTGAAGGCAAACCCAGTTCTATTTCCAGAGGTCTTTTGGTTCTGTGAGCAGCCCTGTTTTCCAAAATGACTTGGTCCAGTCTGCTTCTGGGTGGACTACTGAATGATCACTCAGTCATTTACTTGCAGTTGTGAATTCTCCCTTTTGCTTGCATATGCATGCATGTGCATAGTCAGAGTAAATAAAAAAAAAAAGCCAAGGAAACGCCTTCCACAATATAAAAAAAAATAATGAAGGTTCATCTCGATTTGGGAATAATCAACCCAAAGTCAGCATGCCTTCAATTTGGTTTGGACTGCCTGCTGCATGTGAAGTGGAAAAACGTCTCATGTCTACGATTCTCATTAGGTGATGCTTCTGTGGTCTGTCCTGTTGGAAAACAGCTTCCAAGATGTGTGTTTTGACTAATGAGCAGCAAATGTCCCTGCTTCTTGCAATTAGCGAGAAATAGGTAGGAAGGCCAGATGGGTTCGGGAAAGTTTTTTGCCTTTGCCTCTAAAACCAAAACAGATAATGGATCCGAGAGCACAATAACCTTTTTTCAGATACTTGGAAGAATTCAAGAATGTGGTTTGTTTAGATATAAAAACGGCAGCTAGATATAATAAAGCATAGTTTTGTCTCAAGCTTCAAAAGAAGACTGATTGCTTTTAAGGAAAGCATCCATGTCAACAATGTAAAATTTCTCTGAAATGACCCAAGGACGTCCTCAATAGTAATTAGCTGAGATCATTTAATTCTGATATCTCTATCCTGTTTGTTGTTGGGAGCTGATTAGTCTACCTCTTAAGAAAAAAAAAATAATAAAAAGGGAAGACACTGAAATCTCATGAGACCTGGAAATAATGATTATGTAAAACGACATCTTATTTAAGATCCTTGGGGTTTGGTCACTAATTAAGGGCTTATTCTGTTGGTGAAAGTTGTGTTTCTCTGTCTTTAAACAATACCGGTCTGGTTTTGTTTGCCAGTGCCTGAGCCAATGAGACACAGAGTTCCTCCAAAACTCTGTGTAGAGTCAAGCAATCCTTTTTCCAGATAATATAAAGATAGCATTGATATGAAAGATGCCAAGATGGACTCTTAGTAGATATCACTAATAATTCAGAGATTATGGAATGATTCTCATGAAGCTAGAATTACTGACATTCCGATTTTTATTCTCCCCTTCACTATATATTTGTGTGTGTATATATACACACAAATACATTTATCTTAACATATATGCATATATTATTGTGTTTTATATACATGTATGTATTTTATATTTGTTTATATAACATACACATGTATAAATTCACCTTAATAGATATTATCTGTTGTTATATATTTATATACATGTATCTGTTTTATGTTTACATAATATACAAATATGCACTTGTATATATTCACCATAATATATTATGTGTCTTATGTTTACATACATGTACATGTAGTTTATGTGTTTGTATAATATACATGTGTGTACATTCATCATACTAGATATTCTATGTGTATTTTAGTATATGTTTATATACATGTATGTTTTGTGTGTTCTTATAATAGATAATATATAAATATATGCTCGTATACATTCACCATAATAGATATTCTAGGTGTATGTTTTATTATGTTATCTATTTATGTGTTTCATATGTTTATGTAATATACATACGTGTACACAAATATACATTCACCTTAATAGATATTACATATGTTTTGTTTAAATAAATATTTTATATATATTTATATATAATACACTTGTGCACACAAACATACCTACACATACATGTTTTAAGGCAACAGTAATGTATCATCCTTCTAGTACTCTGCATTGGGGCTTTCACTTTCCATTGAACCAACAGTCTTGCTTCTTGTTGTTGTGGATATTTATTCATGTATTCAATAAAGATATACGGAGCACCTATTATATGCTAGGCACTGTGTTGGGGAGATTAGGGCAGTACAAAAGCCCAACATGACAGCCTGTTCAAATGGAGCTTGTTGACTGGGAGACTCACCATGGCGGAGACACTGTTACACACAGTAGACATGGAGCCAAAGGATGGCTAGATGATGACAGAAAATCCAGAAGATAGGACCGGAGAGAATTCTACCCACTGGCTTCTCTCTTCTGGAAAGGAGGAGGCTAGGTGATGTGCTAGGTGGGATGGGGAGTGCTGAGTCCTTGAATATCAAAGCTTTAGAATAATCTCTATCAGGTTAATAAGCTTGGATGTTCTCGTTTGAGAGGATGCTCATTTGGTGGAGGGATATAATGGGGAAAGATTTATGACGTAGCCTGATTTTAGAGGAGAAGCCATTTTACTGGGACATAAAAGAAACCTATTATATCTCCACAGTTGATTTATTTGTGCTTGTACAAACTATGCTGTGTATTTGGTTTGTCCTGGAACAATATTAGCAGTAGAGACATATCCTGCATAACATTTGCCCAACCAGCATTGTTTGACGATGGCATCATCAATATATTATAACCAAAATCCACCGTAATGTCAGAGATTCCTGCTTTAAATGATCTGGTCGATGGCCCAAGACATTTGTTCCTATGGATCTGCCCCCAAAATGTTATTTTCACCCAGCGCCATGTCTCCCTAGGACAAGAACACTCGGCTATTGATGTTATGACCTTTTGAAGCTATTTATGGCAGCCTTCCTGGTAGATTTACAGTGATTCCCACTCGAGGATGTTTACTACCTTGTTTCCCCATTCCCCCAATTTAGCAAATTCCACGTTACTGAGGCATTGGCGGCATTAGTCATCGAAGAGGCTTACTCAGACTGGCAGCTGTTTAGAGGCTTTAAAATGCACTTGCCTACTGGATAGGGGTGGAAACTAGGCTCATCCCTGTCCAGTATTTCATCAGGATAGGGAACACCTGTAAGAGGAAACCCCCTTTATCGATGCAGCTTGGCACCTTCTTTATCACTTGGAATAGGAGAAAGTTGCCTGGGCTACGGAGAAGTTGTATCTTGGCAAGGATCACACAATGAACATGTGTCCGCTTCAAGATTTGAAGCCAGTTCCTCCTGCCTCTGAGCTACTATGCCACATACCTCCTGCTCTTGCTAGGATTTATGTTTTTAAGTCTATGAGGGAGTCTATAGGTGTGAGAGACCTACTGAGTAGGGGGCATAAGCAATTGGAAGTATCTAGCTGTCTGCTTACACCTGGACTGAGATGCCCAACTCCACCATCCAAAGGACCTTGGATGGACCACAGAGTATCTATCTTCCTTATTGCACACCTAAGCCCAATTTAGACTGGTAACCTGAAAGGTCTGCTTCCCATTACCAAGCTCTTTTATCTTTCCAGCCCCATTATCTGTAATGTTTTTACTATTTTCCTGTTCGCTTACTAGACCATGCTTTATTCACACTATGCGATTTCCCAACTGTACATCAGCTTTATCCACTTACTTTCTTCTGATGAAGATAAAATTCTCTTGCACAAAAGCTGCTAGTTTGCATTGCATGTGCTGCTTATTGACAGGGGAATATGTAATAGCATCTAAATTGACTTAAGGAAAATGAGAACCGTGAGTCACACATAATCATTGCCAGATAGATTGTTAATTACTTGATAATTCTTCATAAAGCTGCCTTTTGCTTTCTCGTCATGATTAGGAGTTCTTCTGTCTCTGTACTTGCCTGTCAGGGTCTCTGAAACTCTTTCTACACATTGCAGGTGCAGGGCTAAGGCTAAAGCTTTTGTTTTATTGAATTACAAAACAATTTCTATGAAATTTTCTAAACTTATTTGATTAGGGCATCATTTAAACTCTTCCTGTTTCATTTCTTTCTATACCTATATGGTAAAACCTTTTTCTTCACAAACATGCGAATAACACATCTCCTGTCAGTTTGGATTAAAACAAGGGTTCTTACCCTATCATACGCCTCTCTGGCAATCTGATAAAGGCCATAAATAAGCCATTTCTCAAATTAATGGTTTATCTTTCAAATTTCTAACTAAATGAAGTGCTTGCTTTCTATTAGAAATGAGAGAAAATAGAGATTTCCCCCCCACCCAAGTTCAAAAAACTCTCTGAAATCTATCCGTTTTATTTATTTTTTTCCATTTTTTATTGTCATGCAAGCCACATTTCCATATTGGCCATTGTTGTAAGGGCCCACTTATACAGAACCAAAACCCCAAAATGAAACCAAAGATACACTGATGTGAAAGACAACTCGAACAGCTCCTTCTCTGGAGGTGGATGATATTCCCCGTGATAAGTCTGACAGGATTGTCCCAGTTCATTGCATTGTTGAGAATAGCCAAGTATCCACTCATCAGGCATCCATAGACTCCATGCACCCCATGGCTGACCTGTTAAAGAATCTATTCATCCTTCATTAAGCTGGGTTTCAGGCAACAAGCAAACAGTCCATTGCTGACCAGAACCTACTGAGTTTCCAGCTTGGTAGGCAGGACTTACCAGACTTTACTCTGTTGAATGAGCCTTCGAGAAACTCAGATCTACCTCCTTTTCAGTGAGACAGCCAAGGAGGGCTTTTTGTTGAAAGTCCTCTAGCAAATAAGGAATAATAAAAAACAACTCCGATGTGTTCTTGATCTGTGTTCAGACAGGTTCCATCAATTCATAACTCAACTCCAGTATTTCTATCCACAGCACCCTTGCGTTGTTACAGGAGGGATGTGCTGTGAATTATTAGTAGCATCACCTTTAAACTTCCTGTTTCTGTCCTTCATCTTTAAAGCCTTTTGTTACAATTTACAAGAACTGACATTGGTAGTCAAACCTGATTTTCTACTATTTCTTTACCATTCAGTACAATTAATTTACATTACCTTAATCTTTATAGCTTTATGGGTTCAGTTGATTAATTGTGCACGAGACATCTCCCTGACAATAGAGAGCTACAGTAAACTTGTAATAGAGTTGTGATAACTGGCGTGGTAGCATCTGGTGAACTCAAAAATAAATTTCTCCTGCCCCATAAACACTTCAGCCTTTATGAGCAAAGGGTGCATCTATTCCCCAGTACACCCAACTACCTTGTGAAGGGAGGGGAGACAGTTTCCTGCTCACAAAAATGCATCGAGCTGAAATACTGTATATCAGTTGTTCTTGGTATATTCTTCTTTCCTTTGTCTTCCTCAAAAAAAAAAAGAATAAAATAGCCTCAAAGAGTAATAGTTTGGTAACTATATTATGCTTCAGATGTAGTTCTTCCCTTAATTCTCCTAGGATTTTTGTTAGTCTTTTCCTCAGGAGTGCTTTGATCAGTCATTCAGAAGTCTACAGTGTATTGTATGTTAGTAATTATCACGGAGCTTTTTCTTTAATTGGATGTTAAAAACAAGAAAATATCTATTATGGTGAATAATCATGAAGCAATAGCGAGGTCATCATTTTGTTTCCATCTGTTCTTAATTACACTGTAGTTTAATATAGAATAAAATCAAGGGATGGGCCATCAGTATCCAGTCTCTAAGCTATTTGATCAGGCTTAGCAAAGGATGGATGCCCAGAGAATGTTCCTGAGTGAGAGCAGTAAATGTGACCAAAAGATGCTTTAACTGGCCTCGATTCACAGGTATATAGTGTTTCTTCAAGTTAATTCAAAAAAACATTATTTATTATTTGTGTGTTCATACCATCAGGTGAGGTTTAGTGCTCTGCAGCTAGAAGGAGATAGATAATCTGTATTCCGAAAGGTTCCATTTCAAGGGAGCTCATCTATATGTGGCACCCATGAAACATTCTCCCTTTATTCTCCTTTTAAAAATGTAAGGGGGCAGTATTTCTTTTTTTTTCTTTCTTTTTGTTTTTTCCTTAATTTTTTTAAATCCATACCTCTGTCTTAGAATCTATCCTAAATATCACTTCCAAGGCACAGGAGTGGTAAAGGCTAGTCCATTGAGTTAAGTGACTTGCCCAGGGTCACACAGATCTGAGGCTAGATTTGAACTGAGGTCCTCCCAACTCCAGGCTTCGTATTCTATTCACTGAGCTACCTACCTGCCCTTTTCCTTAAATTTTAACAGTAGCATCCTGTTTTGGTTGCAAATAGGAAGAACTAGATTTAAATTCTTTTTCTGATATATACTAGCTATGTGACCTCAAGCATATTATTTAATCTCTTGGTTCCCTAGTCAACTGATGATGCAGTTTTGTCTGCTGCTGCTGCTGCTGCTACTACTACTACTACTACTACTACTGGAGGCTTAGACACTTATTAACTATGTGACCCTAGACAAGTCACTTTAACCTCGGTTTGCCTAAGATTCAGTTAGATGAATAGAGTCTGACCTCAGTGAATAGAATCTAACCTCAGATACTTACTAGCTGTGTGACCCTGGCAAAGTCTTTTAACCCTGCTTGCCTCAGTATCCTCATCTATAATATGAGCTGGAACAGGAAAATGGCAAACTGTGCCAGTATTTTGTCAAGAGAATCCCGAAGAGGGTCACCAAGAGTTGGATATGAGTGAAATAAGTAGAGCACAAAAAAAATCTCATAGCCAGTGAGTGGCTGTAGTTGGACTCCAGGCTCCTGATTCCTACAACCAAATCTTATTAATAATAAATAATAAAAGTTTAATAATAAATAAATAATAAAATGAATCTCAAGTTCCCAACAGTGGGATGACAGATGAAGGAATGCTGAAGGATTCCATCCTTTTAGCTGTGAATTCAGTATCATTTCCCATGAACCAATTTTGACATTGTGTTTCTTCTATAGACAGAGAGGACTTTTTTTAAGGGATATTATCCTCTCTATTTTCCTATTTTAGTAAATAGCCCCTTTTTTCTATTAGAGGAAGGGGAGAAAATAATGTCTCTTGTTTGCATTTGAAATAGCGAATTTTTATTGCATATAGTTTATTAATATACCATCAATTTAGCACATGAGTAACAAAGGGGAGAGTATTTCCAGAAGTGACTAACATAAAAATAAAATCTCAATAAAACTTCTAAAGAAAACTGTCCCATTTGTCAGAGATATGATCATAGGATTTTTAAACTGAAGCTACACTAGCCTTGTCTCATTTTGAACATGTGGAAACTGAGGCTCAGAGAGTATAAATGATTGAGACTCCATAGATAGCAGAATAGGTCCTCATCCCAGATCATTGGACTCCATGTTGATATCATCTCAATTATACCAGATTTGTATTTTTTAAAGTTGTTTTTATTATCATGCAAAACTCACTTCCATTATTATTGTAATTATTGTAAGAGCACACTCATTCAAAACCAAAGCCCCAAAATAGAACCATAAATACACTCGTGTGAAAGATATTATGCCTTGATCCCCCTCCATCTGACTCCCAACAGCTCTCTCTCTCTGGAGTTGAATAGTATTCCCCATCATAAGTCTTTCAGGATTGTCCTACATCATTGCATTGCTGAGAATAGCCAAGTGTTAACAGTTGGTCATCATACAGTATTGCTATTACTGTATATCCTGCTCTCCTGGTTCTGCTTATTTCACTCTACATCAGTTCCTGCAGATCTTTGCAGCTTTTTTCTGAAGTCATCCTCCTTATCATTTTTCTAGCACCATAGTATCCCATCACCCGTGTATACTCAGTTTGTTCAGCCATTCCCCAATGGACAGACACCCCCTCAATTTCCAATTTGTTGCCAACTACAAAAAAGAGCTGCTATGAATATTTTTGTGCCAGTGGGTCCTTTCCTTTTTTTTAAATGATCTCTTTGGCAGGCAGACACAGTAGTGGTATTGCTGGATCACAGGGCATGAAGTTTTATAGCCCTTGGATGTCCCTTCTAATAAATTTTTCATGCCTATTTGTTGTTTTGTCTTTATAGCATTTCTATTATGATTTTGGCAAATCTGATCACCCTCGAAAGTACCAGGTCATCTCTGCCTTAGGGCTTTTGGAATTCTTGTGAAGCAGGTCCGCTTTGTCTCCAACCTTAAGGTGGCAGCTTTGAGGACCTGCCAGGCTTTCCTGAGAAGTCAGATCCCAGGACTGGGAGGCTGTACCATCGCTTTATTTATGATGATGTCTGAGCTTGTGGCTTGTTGCTGCAGCTGTCACACATCTCAGGTTGACATTCAGGCCCAGCTGATTCTGGGGTCACAGGACTTTGACAGGGAGCAGGAGATCCTAAGGGCAGTCTAGTGAAGGCTGAGAAGGAGGTATTCAGAGAGCTATTAATAGTTAGCCTCTTGCCCAGGACCTCACCCCAGGGATGATGGTTTGAACTTCATTTAATTGGATTGCCCCCAATAAGATCATATTACAAACAAAAGGTTTTATTGGAACACCTGATGCCAGGGTCTATATTAGAAATTGTATTCCAATATGGCGCATGGCTGTCAGTAGCACCTAATATAAATCTCTTTCCCCTCCATTCCCCACAGTCAACATATGCATCCAGTGTTTGCCAAATAGTATCTCATACTGCATGAGGGTAATTTATAATTTTAGTCTACAGTAAATAAGTAAAACACCACGATGTTCCCCAAAACACATTAACTGCTCCTGCTAAAAAGGAATTGAGAGCCTGAGTAGCAGGGGAGGAGGAAAAGATTTTGTGTGTGTGTGTTGCTCAATCCATCTGACTGTCCCATTTGGTAAAGGCAAGGCACAAAGAGAGGTAGATGCTCATTCTTCACATCTCTCATTACACAGACCATTTTGAACCCCTCCCCAGTGTCTGCACAAATTGTGATCAGGTTTTGCAGCTCGAGCCCCCACATCGATCTTCTGTTTGATAAATTTCAACAGGTGCTTGCTCGTGGCTAAAACATTTCGGTGGATGGCTCCCCATTGGTGTTCAAGGGAGAATTATTAGCCATTAG
Source organism: Monodelphis domestica (assembly GCF_027887165.1). NCBI lineage: Eukaryota > Metazoa > Chordata > Mammalia > Didelphimorphia > Didelphidae > Monodelphis > Monodelphis domestica. The sequence goes on along the minus strand of NC_077233.1, from coordinate 37,341,870 downwards.
AGTCTGATGGAGTATGCATGGTATGGGATCCAGCTTTAGAGTCTGCGTGATCATTTGTACTGGCTAAATATAACTACGCCAGGAGAGGAGAGGCTCACAGCTGGATTTTGCTAATTGCTTCCTTCATGATTTTTTAACTTGATTAATAGAAGAAATTTAATTTACTCCTTTTGAGGCTGAATGAACATAAATATCCTAGTAGTTCTTTACAAAGGAATTCTCCCTTGACATTCCTCAGTTGTGCTGATGTGTGATGAAGGTACCATCTAATGAACAAGATCTTAAAAGCCAAGGTCTTTTTTTTTTTATTCTGGGATAGACACACATCTGCAATAACACCCCCTTTAGTGCCTCACATTGTTATGGAACTGACCATGAATTCTTGAAACCTTTGCCAGAAAGAGTAACAGATGTGTTAGGCTTCAGTGGATAGCACAGTGCCTGGCACACAGGAAGCACTTAATGAATAAATGCTTGACTAAGACAGAGAGGCATTGAGTGCAAATGGGTCAGGACCTAGATGGCTAAGATCTTGGCTAAGATTCTTTAAAATTTTATTTGATTCAGTGCTTTAAATTCTCTCCTTCCTACTTCCTTTTCCATTCAGTCCCCAATTGACAAAACAAAACAAAAAACAAACCCTCTTACAAACACGTATAGACAAGAAGAACAAATTCCTTTATGTCTGGCTTTGTCTAAAGAGGTTCATCACCAGAAGTCTGAGCCCAGCAGCTCAATAAATTCTTACTTTTTATTATTTATTTCATGTATATCTTGTCTATGCTTTGTGGTGGTTCAATCATTTTTAGGAATGTCTGATTATTGATGACTCCATTTGGATTGCAAAGATAGTGGAGTGGTTTGCCATTTCCTTCTACAGCTTTTTTTGCAGGTGAGGAAACTGAGGCAATAAAAAGGTCAAATACCTTCCCCAGGGTCATGCAGCTAGTAAGTGTATGAGATTAGATTTGAACTCAGGATGGTAAATCTTCCTGACTCTCTCTGCTGCATTACCTACTGGCTCTTAGGCATATACCTATTTTCTCTACTCAATAAATGCTTTTTTGAGGAGAGAGCTTGTTGTAGTTCTTTGTGCCTTCATTGCTTAACCCAGGGCTTGGCACATAGAACAGCTGCTTAAATGCTTGTTGATTAACTGAATAAGCAATCACCTTGGAGTTGTTCTACTCAAAAAGGCATTGAATGAATTCGTGATTGTTTGAAGGAGCTTCAGCTACCTTTTTGAAATTAAAAAAGGAATAAGAACAGAAGAACGAATAAGACCTTAGCTAAAAATAAGATGCTCACCACATTTCCTCTTCACAACCTTACCTTTTACACATTTCAGTTAAACCATCTCGATGCCACGAATAGATGTTTATTTGCAAAAGACTTGGAGCTGAAGCTCTGCTTTAATAATAAAAGGCATATCACCTCCCCAGCCCAAAAAGGGAAATTCCATACTAACCAATATGTATGTAAGTTAAGCATCAACACCAATTAATCTTTATTAATTACATAATTAGTTCATACATACATAAGTTCATAATCTTGCCCTGGGTGCCTTAGGAGAGAAAGGACTCTTATTATTCAAGGAAAAGCTCCAGAGATACTTCCAAAGTCTCTCAGTCAACATTCATCTCTTTTAGGAAGCAGTGTGTATGGCACATCAGAGAGAGAGCCTGCTTTGGAAACAAAAAGAACCTCAGTTAATTCTTGCTTCATGCAGGCTGTGTGACGTTGGACAAATTAATTAAAATCTCTGGGCCTCCATTCCCTGTTCTGTAAAATGAGGATGTTGAGTTAGAGGTAGTTTCAAGCCCTACATCTATGATCCATGAAACACAAATTCTAAATACTTTGGCTCAAATAGAGATTTTGTAGTTGTTGTTATTTCTTTTTCAGTTGGGTTGGATTCTTCGTGGCCTCATTTGGGCTTTTCTTGGTCCAGATACTGGAGTGGTTTGACATTTCCTTCTCCAGCTCATTTGACAGACGAGAAAACTGAGGCAAGCAGGGTTTAAGTGACTTATGTGGGGTCGCATAGCTTACAAGTGTCTGAGGCCAGATTTGAACTCAGGAAGATGAGTCTACCTGACTCCAAAGCCCAACACTCTCTCCATTGAGCCATCTAACTACCTCCTTCAATAACTATTTAGCAGCTTTAATAGTTTCAAATCACACTAAGGCTTTTGGGACACCCTGTTTATAAATAATCGTTGCATCATTACGTGTTTTAATGTATCAGCTTAGGCTTCCTCTATGTTTTAGGGTAAGATAATCAAAATGAGCATAGGATTCAAAATAAGGAAAATCCTCATGATAGGCACATTGCTAATTAAGAGTTAATTAGCTATAAATAAGGAGACAGACAGACAGAGAGGAGAAAGAGAGAGAGGGGGAGAGAGAGAGAGAGAGAGAGAGAGAGAGAGAGAGAGAGAGAGAGAGAGAGAGAGAGAGAGAGAGAGAGAGAGAGAGAGAGAGAGAGAGAGAGAGAGAGAGAGAAGAGAGAGAGAGAGAGAGAGAGAGAGAGAGAGAGAGAGAGAGAGAGAGAGAGAGAGAGAGAGAGAGAGAGAGAGAGAGAGAGAGAGAGAGAGAGAGAGAGAGGAGAGAGAGACTGCAAGTGTGTGCATGCGTACTCTTGGCTTTTGTGGAATGTTTGCATTCCTCATGTGTGGCCTTAAGGATGAGGTCTGACATTTTGGCTGGCTTGCCTGCTTCAGTCTTTCTGCTTTTATTCTAATATCCTGATGCTTCTTTTTATCTCTGAAGGCACCATGGCTCAGGCTCATCTTACAGGCAGTTCTAAAAGTATAGCAACCTTCCAGTAAAGGTTCATTTCATTACAAACTGGCTGAAGGCAGTGAATTTATATTCAATCACTTCTTGGAGTGTTTGCCCCCAGTTTCCCTAGAAAGGATTCACTCCAATATCCCCTAAATGGATTTTTTGGCCTTTCTTTCAGGCCTGCGTTTGACATTTTCTCAAGAATGTTTATTTTTTAATTTACAACTTTGAGAGGTTTATTTTATGAGATGGGTTTTATGCAACAAAAAATAATGGGTTCAGAGAGAGAGAAAAAACCTTGTGAATTTGAAAGAGACTGCCATGAGGAGGAATTATTCATTTCATTTGTCAAGAAGAAAAGACAGCTAACATGAAAGTGGAAAGAAGGTTTCGGGTCTCATTTCACATGTGGTGCAAGTCATATTTCATCTATCAGCATACTGTGTGTGTGTTTATTTGCCATTAATATATATATTCTGGTTTTCTTTTGGAGAGAAGTACTTAGGATATGAGCTTTATGTTGAAGATTTTTGCAGTCTTCTGAAATCAGTGTTATTCTCCATCTACCCTTTTTGCCTTTTTTTTTTGCTGATTGCTTGAATATTTTATTTCCTATGAACATAAGAGCCTAGAATCACAGTATGACTTTTATTCTTCCTATTGTTGCTAATTCCCTATGGTTTTCAGGCAAACAACTTTTATGTATCTCGAGCCGTACTCAGAACTTTGTAAACAATTCTGTACTGCCCAGTTAGTAGTGAATTTAGAAACAGACGGTAGCAACGGCAGTTTACTTGCTGAACTCTTCTTTCCTTTTTCTTTTCATGAAGGCATTAAAAAAGCCCTATATCTCCCCCTCCTGCATCCTAAAGCCCAACATCATTGCGCTCAATTCTCTGGCTGCCTTAATTTGCTATCGTATGGCAGAAAGAGTGTGTTAGAAGACTCCAGGGTCATGAACCATACCATCTATTCCTTGGTTCATTTCACAGCTTGCTCCTTTCTTAATACCTTGAGGTCCATCTTCTTTTTCCCCTTCATTTGGCAAGAGTGACTTTTCTCAGGGCTGGGAATGGATGGACCTCTTGCTGATTCTCTTTTGTTTAATGCCCTCCTTTTTTCTCCACTTAAAAAAGTGCATGCCATCTCCATAATGACAGCATTTGCTACACACTTTTGCCACAAATGAAATCTGGATTGATCGAAAATTATAGACCTGTACATTTTTAATGCGAGCATCTTCTTTTTGTGGCCATTTTTTTAAAATGAAGATAGAACACAAGAGCAGGTTTTGATTATCGATAACAGATTTGCCTTAATATGAAAGTCCCTTGATAGAATGTGATGCTTGGTAAGCTGAACTCCCTTTACCTTTTTAAGTAAATAGGGCAATTATGAGGCTTCTTTTGAGACAATTAATATTTGCTCATTCAGTGGTGCTAATGGCAATTTGCTTTGCAAGAGCCCTTCTGTGATGTTAGCCTTCCAAGACGTTCGGAATGGGGAGGAGAGCCCAACAGCTGGAACCTGAGTTTTCTGCCTTGTTTCTATTTCACAACCCTGCTCTAGTCAAGTATTTCATTTGGCAGTTGGGACTTCCTTCATCTATTTTCACCAGAGGTTTGTTCACACTCAAAGATGTCTCCTGAACATCAGAAGATTATAGATTTGGAGCTAGAAGGTACCTTAAAAGGCATCAAGCCCGTCGGAGTAAGCTTTAGCAAGATCAAGGTGAGAGAAGGATAAAGTAAAGCAAATGGTTTGCTTTAAGGGGTACCATTTACATAAATGAGTATTTCAGGTGGTCCAGAAGTCATTCAAAAACCTTTCCATAAACCCAAGGTAGCAGTTGTTCATTGGTGGCAAAAAATCGGTCTATGACTATCCTTAGAGTAACAAAAACATCCTCCTCTATTATCTACACATCCTCACTTAAGCAAGCATCAGGTCATCTGTTTAAATAGAATAAATATAAAAATAGCATTCTGTCCCCTTTGTTTTAAAGGGAATTTTCATTTGAGATCTTATAGAAGTCAGCCGTTGGCTTTGCCAGCTTCTGACCTTCGTCGACTTGGGTTTATTTGCATTTGGAGGATTTTGACAATTTGCCTCATCTCCCTGCTTTCTTTCCTTGGACTGAAAGTTATGGGCTTCTTATAATTTGTTTTTTCCAGCCATGATATAATCATTAAGTGTCCCTAATGAAGATGGAAAGTTTAATAATGGAAAGTGTTACAAATTTCAATTTAATCATTCCTAAATTGATTAGTTAGTTTCACTCACATGCCTGGCCATTGAAATGGAGGCAGCTAAAGACACAGTCCACCGTGGTCTGATTTTGATAGATGTGGCTTTGGTGGGGTTGGAATTGAGTTACTGAATTTACTCATCCCGCAAACGATGTTTGCATTGTCTCCGCCATATGTGTGGAAGGGCCAGGGGAAGGTCATTAGAAGCTTCAGACTGAGGGCATGTTTGGGTTAAAGTGATTTTGAACAGGCAGCATGGAGGTGAGTCAATTAAAAGGGAAATCACACTGTGAGATGCTCCAGAGAAGCCTGCTCTAGGCTGGTCAGTTGTGAAGTCCCAGAGGCCTATTTAAAAGAGTCTGAAGATTCTGTAAGTAAATGTCTACTCTTTGCCTCGGGCCACTTAGCCAAAGACAAATGACATGTATAAGGTGAAGCCTATGGGTGTTGTGTTGTGTTTTGTTTTGTTTTTAAAAGGCACCTATAAACAGATTCTAACTGCCAGCTCTAACAAAGCCAAGGTGAAAAGAATGAATGCTGCCACTTCCCAGGTAGCTAGCCTGCTGAAGGAATGAACACAAGTGCTGGTCTAGAATCCCATCTATTTTTCTGATTTCTGATTAACTGCAGCTCCTTTCCCTTTGCCGCTGGCCTTGGTTCTGCTTCAGTCTCTCTCCATTTTTTTTTCTGATGTCTGTCTGTCTATTTCCTTCTTCCCTCCCCTATTTCTTGTTCTTTGATATCAATAAGATTTCTCCTAAAGAACAGCATTAGTTAGTTTTAGTATTAATTTCCAAAGATTTTAAGTTTAATTTCTCCCATCCCTAGCCACCCTGCATGCTGTTGCAGGGATGAAGCTTCCAGGGATAATGCTTTGTATTTTAAATTTTAAATCAAAATAGGTTGCCTATACCTTGTTGCTAAAAGATCAGGCGTAATTGCTTGCGTGTTTCTGTGTACTGTTTTCATCTAAGATCTATGAACTTAGAGCTCGTAACTTTACTTTGGATGGCATGGTGGATCTAGGTAGTGCAATGGAACCTTGAGTTCAGATCCAGCTTCAGACACTTACTAGCTGTGTGACCCCAGGCAAGTCACTTAACCCTGTTTGCCTCCGTTTCTTCATCTATAAAATGAGCTGAAGAAGGAGATGGCAAACCACTCCAGTGTCTGCTAAGAACACCCCAAATGGGGTCACAAAAGGACGACACAATTGAACAACAAATTCTACAAAGAAGCTGACGTGACTGAAAACTGACTAAACAACAACAATTTTTAGCTTTATTTTGAACATGTGATCCAAATCCTTCATTTGTAAATGGGGAAATCAAGACTTATAGTAGTAAAATGATAATTTAAAGTTATACCCTTGGTAAGGATCAGAGTCAAGATTCCAAATTTTCCAACTCCAAATTCAGTGCTCTTTTTACATGTAAATATTAAAATATAAAAAAATATATATTTAAAATATATATATTATAAATATATAAAATATAAAAAAATATTTCACTGTTGTTGCCATTTTAATTATAGTTTGCCCCATTATACAGGAAGCTCCTTGAGAGCAGATCTTGCCTTCTTTCTTCCTTCACACCCTCAGAGTTAGCATAGTGCCTGGCACACAGTAGGCATTTTATCAAAGCATGTTGACTATAACTAACACAAATGATTTATTCTGATCGATGGGCAGCAATGAAGAACCTACTCTATGTGCTAGGTACTAGAGATTCAAAGACAAATGTGAAATAGCCCTGCCTGCAAGGAGCTTCTTGTTTACTTTATTCTAGAACTATTGGGATAAATATGGCAGATGACTTTGCCTGGACCCAAGTAAGATTTCAACATCAGAAATAGTGGGAGGAAGACAAGAAAGAGCTGGAGCAATGGAGGTATTGATGAATTAGCATTAGCTGGTAAAACTGGTAGAAAAGGGCAAACCCTGAACCAACTGGCAATTGATATTCTGAGCACATATTCATGTCACACACTGGCAATAAGCTAAAAATGCCTATGATGGGTGCCATGGCAGACCCTTTGGGAAATTTAGGTTCTCTTTTCATAGATAGATAAATGATATTGTCTAATAATAACTAACATTTCTTTAACATTATAAAGTTTGCTGATATTAAGTCAATTCATCCTTATAATCACCCTGGACGACAAGTGCTATTATTATCCCCATTTTACAGGTGAGAAAACTGAGGTAGACAGACATTAAAGAGACATGCCCAGGGTAGTAAGTATCTGAGGCCAGCTTTCAACCCATGTCTCTCTGAACCCCAGTGCAGTGCTTTGTGCATTATAGTGCTCCCTAGCCTTTCTTGGAATATTAGTAGCTCATAATTTGTCCTGTAAATTTGATGGATTTGCTTACTAACAGTCTTTGAGAATAAACTGGTCAGTATACAGATACTGAATGAGAGAGAAAAGGCTAGAAAACCATGTAGAAAATGTGTTGAATTCAGTCAGAGAATCTGGGTTCAAATTCTGACTGCTTTTACCTTCATGACTTCAGACAAGTCATTTTACTTTGATGCATCTTAGCTAATCATTTTTAAATTATATATTATAAAATGATTATAAATTGAGAGGATTAAACTCAATTTCTATGACCCCACTTGCTCTAAATGTAGGATTCTATTTTTAAAGTAACAAGAACAGCAAAACCAATATTTCTGGAGGTCCCTGAACTCATGAGTCTCAAAGGGATTTGGCATCCAAATATCTAATTCAGTCTCAAATTGTACTTTCCAGAAACAAGCTAAACAAAGAACATGCTGCTGTGTCTCCTCTGCCCTGATCAGATCACCTTTGGGCAACCTCTTTTAGAAAAGACCTTAGTAACCGAGAATGCATTGAGTTGAGATAGCCACAATGGCCTGGGCATCTGGAAACTAGTCATATGAAGACTGGTTGAAAGGGGGTGGGAATATGTAGACCAGAGAAATGACTGTCTACACATATTGGCAGGTTATCTTATAGAAGAGAGATTTTAAATTCTTCTTGTCCCCGAGAGCAATGGGAGAAAGTTAAAGGGAGGTAATTTCAACTCAGTATAAGAAAAAAAAAATCCCTACCAGTGATGTCCAGAAATGGAATATTGTCTGCCCATGGTTACTTCAAGTAAAGACTAGGTAACCAGACTTCATTTTTGGGTAGGACTGGACTGGATGGTCTCCATGTTTCTTTCCCAATCTGAGCAATTATCATAGTATTTGATATAAAAAAAATTTTTTTGCTTTTAAAAAAAGTAATCCGTCCATCTTTCATAAAAGTGTTGCCATGTAAATAGTACTTTATATTTTATTTTTGTCCTGTGAACACTATTTTAATCAGAAGTAATATTTTCTAATCCTGTAAAAACCTTGTAGCTTAAATCAATAAACGTTTGATGAATACGTAGCCTTAGGATAGAGTGCGGACTGATAAATGATAATTGTGGGAATACCTGGCAGCCAGACCCGTGCTTTTATGCAATTAAATGGCTAAAGCTTTCAGGCAGCAGCCCCGCATTTAATGATAATTGTACAAGGAGTACACAGCTTTAGTCAAATTTGCTGTGGGCAGATAAGATGGAGACTTTGGCCCCAACTATATTAAACCATCACACAAAAACGAAATCACTCCCGCCATCAGGCATTGTGTGATCTTTTGCTGTCACTCTCAGTGAAATTGAATAATGCTATCTCTGAAATACCAAAGGACCGAGCAGCATTGGTAAGATTGCCTTCTGTTATTAAACAGCCAGATTCATTAAAAAAAGAAAATAGGTCCTCATGGTAGACTCAGTTTTTGTGGGGCTTCTATGCAAATGCCTGTAAAAATGGCAAGGGGAGGTTTTAGGAGCACTTTTAATTATAAAGTACCATTGATATGATGCGACTGATGTCTGCTGTTCCATTTTTCCCCCTGATATGAAAGAAGCAATGTTTTGTGGATTAAGAGAGAGAGTCTGCTGAACTTGGACTGGCCCTTACTAATTATGTTACCATAGACAAGTCACCTAACTTCAGTGCCTCAGTTTCCTCATCTACAAAATGAGAGGGTTGGACTGGATGACCGTTAAGCCCTAAAAATGTGGATTTCTGATCTGAAAAAATAAGAATAATATTAACAACACTTTTCTGAGTCCTGAATGGATATAGAAAGTGCTTTAAAAACTTTAAAGATAATCTATTGTTTTTTTTTTATTTCATAGGGTTATTATGAGAATGCAATGAGTAAATGTAAAGCATTTTACAAACCTTGTCATTCTGTGTTATCATCTTATGATGTTTGTTGTGTTTAATTAACTGAAGAGAGGAAGAGGAGGATATAAGGAATGATATTCAAGAGAACAAGAAATGGGAAATCAGGGAGAAAAAGTATGCTGGGAAATAATCTTGCCTGGCAGTAGGTGGGCTTTTTTGTGTCAGTGTGTTTGTGTCTCTGATTGCCCTGATACCAAACAGTGGCTCCCCGTCTGGTGCTTAACTCACCTGGACAGATTCCAGGAGATTGCCTGTTCCATGTCACCTGCAGATATAAAAATGCTGCTCACCTCTCCATGAAAATTAGGGCTTAACCTGACTCTGCCTTTATGGCTAGTATCTGCTCCTTAGAAGATCTTCATTCATCTCATAGATTTATTCTGATGAGATTCTGGACCTTAAAGTTAACTCCTTTCTGAATACCAGCTCAACAGCTGAGGTCAAATAGAATTCTTCTAGTAACATTCCCCAGATTAGAGAAGAAGAGAGAAGTAAAACATGTGCGAAGGATCCTAATAATTTCTTAGAGATCCATTTTATCTCTGTTTCCTCGCAGATTTAGCAATGTAGATAAGTGTCACTGATCAAGTTTGAAAAACATGCTTCTTTTAATGGTTTTCAGAAAAGGGAAGGGGCTATCTTTAATTCTGGAAGACTCCAAATGTAGTTCTTTAGAAAATATATGGCAGAAACCTTCCATTGAATAGAAGAAAGAACTCTAGTGTCTGAGGAGACCTCTATTCAAAATCTGACTGATGTTGACTGCCTCCCTGAGGCTGTTTCCACATCTATAAAATGACGTGTTTGAACTAGTCCTCTGAGGTCCCTTCTAATTCTAGATCTATGATCCTTCCCACCCTAAGTCTCAGGCTTCTCATCTATATAACATGGGGTTGAACAATGACCTCGAAGAGTCCCTTCTGGTTCCATGGTCCTTTCCCAACCTAAGCCTCAGTTTTCTCATCTACAGAACATGGGAGTCAAACTATGGCTTCTAAGAGACTCTTCCAGTTTCATGGTCCTTTCCCAACCTAAACTACAGTCTTCTCAGCCACAAAACAAAGAAGTTAGAACAGATGATCTTCAAGGTTCTTTCTTACTCTAAACTTAGGAACTTCTAATATTTTTATCTGTAGAATTCTGATTTAAAAAGTAAACTCATGCCATATTTATATTTGATGATGAATTGGGGGTCAGGGGACACATTGATGGAAAAAAAGGTGCACATGTAAATAGTGTTTAATGGAGAGAATTCCATGTCTACAGAGAGAGATAAAGATTTTTTAACTCCTCTCCTTGTCACAAGAATCCCTCTTGGTCTGGAGAACATGGGGGCCAGATGAGAACGCACCATCTTTATTCCCTTTCTGTGGAACACACTTCTAAGCCTGTTTTCAGATTCCTTTGCTCGGCACACTGTGTGTTCCCCAAACACATTCTCCAGACAGGAAGGACTCTCTCCAGGCAGGGCTCTCTGTATCCAGCCTTAGAGATGATCAAATACCACTGCATCCAAGGTGAGGTGTACGTGACATTTTTATCCTGCCATCTCGGTATGGCATCTACTGCCGTGTTTCATATCTTTTGTTATTTTTAATTGGTTGTTCGTATCACCACGTTATTTTATAGCTCCTTTAAAAGAACTCCAGAGACCTCTCCAGCCTTTTTATGGCAGTCTAGTATTCCCTTCTTGCAATAACCATGCCTTGCTGGGCAGGGAAGAGAAGGGAGTCTGGTCATTTCAGAAAGGATGCCATATGCCAGATTTGTAAAAATCTTGTTAACATTGTGTTTTCTTCACAAGAGAATTACCCTCTAGTAGGGGAGAATGGAACTGCCAATTATAACAGGACCCTGCTGCGAATAAACGGAATCTATATTCCCAGGCATCGGGCCGTCAGTCCAGCCAGAACCCACTACTGCCTTACCCTTCTTGTGCCTGATACGTGAAGCTCCAAAGTAAAGCATAATTAGCGTGAATGACAGTCAAGAACATAAATTCCTCCATCAGCCTTTACAAAGATTCTCCTGGGGTGAGAACTATTTGAGAACCTGGGCAGCAGTGTTTGTGATGGAATGTACAGCTCAAGTACCCAGAGGGTCCGGATCAGTTTTAAGATGTTGGTGAATATTTCAGGATGCTGGCAAGTGAATTTCCACAGAGAAAATTGGTGGAAACTTTTAATATCTCAAGCTTTTATTGTTTAAAAGATACAAATCCATCCCTGTAGCTAGTATGCTTTGAAAGGTAAAGATATGGGCAAAGTGAGTGGTGATGGCAGTCGGGTGGCACAGGAGGACACTGGTGTCGATGACTTATCTTCATGATTTCAGATCTGGCCTCAGATACTTAATAGTTGTGTGACCTTGGGCAAGTCACTTAACACTTTGCCTCAGTTTCTTCATCTGTAAAATGAGCTAGAAAAGGAAATGACAAGCCACTTCCATTTCTTTACCAAGAAAACCCCAAATGAGGTTACAAAGAGTCAGAGACAACTGAAATGATTAAACAACAATGAGGTAGGGGTGAGAGATAGGGGTTGAGAGGGGATTGTTCAGCCAGAAGGTCTGGCTCTTCAGAAATCCAGAGCCTGTTTAAGCCCTCTTATTGACTGGCCTTTTACATTCTGCCCTGCATCCTAGTTATTAGCCCAGATACATGTCTTCTGTCCCCTATTAGAAAGAAGGTCCTGGAAGATAGGGCTAGCTTCTTTGTATCCTCCATAAAGCCCTGCAAATTGTAGCCTTCCAATTAAACCTATTGATGAGTTGGAATGAATAAATGAATGAATGAATGAATGAATGAATGAATGACTTGCTGATAACCCTCCAGGCAATATTATTTCACAATAAAAATCATTTCTTTCATGCCCAGCCACAGACATTGAGGACACTGATCTTGTGTAGTTAATTTCCGTTTCCCTAGTACTCGGGGCCCCTTTAATCACATATGTAGATGAGCCCTTCACTTTACAAACTCATTTTGTTATTAAATAGTTGCTAATTGACTCCAGTTTCCCATGTAGTTTGGGGGATTTTTGACAGAGAAAGCTTATAGACGGAATTAACATTCAAAGTGTAGGAGTTCCCTTCATAGAGCAGAAAGCACCCAGAAACATACCAGAAGCTGCATCATTTGTCCTTCGCACTGCCTTATGCCCACTTTGGCAGTCACCTGGAGCAAGGCTTGAATGCTAATCCAGTTCATTTTAAAGGGCCAATAAGATATCTATTGCAATGATACCGAAATTCATTTTGTCATTTATTGGACAAATTGCCGCTTGAATTTTCCAGATTTTGATAATTCTACCATTCAACTGGAAGCTGTCCCTATTGAAAATCTGAACACAGCACAGTAGAGCTGTAAAGAGATCCTCTTTGGCATTTGACTTTTTATGCCATTGAAGGGCTACTCGCCCTTCAGTTTACACTCCCCAGCTTATGCTCAAGCAGAAATGATGTACAGTATTGATGCAAAGCATGAAGGATGGGCTCTAATTTTTTTCCCTGTTAATGAATATTGAAGAAATGAGTAGGATATTTCAGGATTCAGAATAGATGAGATCTCGTGTATTTATTTTCTTCATTACTCTAGCCACAATGGCACCCAAGAGTGCCTCAGAAATGACAACTGGGCAATTAAAGACAAACGTGTGCGGCTCTGTCCCTGCTGAACTGAATCATGACCCTTCTTTTGGCAGCCCATGCCTGAACTCCCATCCTGGGGGAGCCCTGGGTCAGGAAGGAGTTGCAGTTGAGAGAATGTGTACTTTTTTGTGTCTGTGTGACATGCAAGTGATAGGAGACATTCGTTGGAAATGAAGCTCTTATCTCCACCCCATTGAAATGGTTTAATGTCATCGATGCATCATTTCGAAAAGGAAAGGGAGCACAAAAAACAAATCACCTAGATGTGACATTCCATATTTCAGGCACATTCTTAGAAACATTTTACTTTTCCTTAAAACAGAATCACACGCACACACACACACACACACACATACATGATAAATGTGGCGTATTATCCATTTTGAATATAAACAGCTGTGTGCATGATAGCCTAGAGCACCCAGGAGATGAACCACACCAGCATAGATTTGGGGATACAATTTATTCAATTAAAATGTGAAATGTGCCTGAAAGATTCATTTTAGGATAGCGTGATCTCCTAATTCGTGCTCTCTTTCCTTGATGCTTCTTCACCCCTTTTACTCTACCAGATATACTGTTATATATTGTTCATATATGTTCTACATGATAGCATATATACTGTTCATAAAAGGAGTGAGTTGTTTTCTTCTTTAATGAAGTTTGATGCTTAAAATCAATAGACTAAAGAAGGGCACTGTGTGGGTGCAACACTGCATAGGCTCCCAGACTTGATTGAGATATTCATTTTGGTGAACTTGGTTTTGAGGTTATATTGGGAAATCAGGAAAATATAAAAATTAAAAAGACATGAAACTTGTAAAAAAGATGAGAATTAAAAACAGATAAAAAGAAGAAACATATACATATAATTGCATGGATATAATATAGACCTAAAAAATGGCATCTCATTTTCCCCTAGAAGAGCTTTTTTCATTGTGATAAATTGTATGGTTTAAAATTTTAACAATTTGCTGACAAGAAAGACCTGGTGTTTGTGTTTGAGTGGATTCATTTTGAGACATGTCGCACAAATGATAATGAATAGCAGTGGGTGGAAGAATACAGACGTTCACGTCTGATCCATAGGAAGGTCTAAGCATAATTAATTTGCTAGAACAGATTATTGCTAATTCACTTCTTTGCTCTTGATCTATTTATTTCTATACCTAAGAAACTCATTTGCTGGGAGAATTTATATAGCATTAAGTATTATGATCATGGCTGCTCATTTCACAAAAATACATGTGGCAACATAAAATGAACACCTCTTCCGAATTTATAAAATTGCCTCTCTAGTCTGAGACATTAAAGAGAAAATGGAAAATAAGATGAGAGAAGTATTTATTGGATGTCTACGAAGTTTTCTAGTGACGATTAAGGAACTTGAAAAACTATCCAAGACATAGACTGTCAGTCAAGCAGGGAAAGTGTCATTTCAAATGGACTGTTAAGAAGCCTAAGGTTATTGGACCTCAAACAGTAGGTCCCAATTATTTCTGTCCTCTTAATGGCCCAGTCACATCAGGAGCTCACTGATCCAGGCAGTCACCCACTCAACATTTGGCTGAAAGGGTAATCAAAAACGCCAGTTCCCCCTGTAGACACAAAACACAAAAGTGTAAGTGCTGAGAGAAGTACCTCCTGCCCAGAACAGCGTCTAGTCCTATTGAAGTTTAGCTTTGTCATCATTCTTCAGTCTTTTCAATATTGTCCAAATCTTTGTGATCCCATGTGGGCTTTTCTTGGCAAAGATACTGGAGTGGCCTGCCATTTCCTTCTCCAAATTATTTTACAGATGAGAAACTGAGACAAACAGGGTGAAGTGACTTGCCCAGGGTCACATAGCTAGTAAGTGTCTGAGACCATTAGTTTGATGGTGGGATACTTAGCCAGACAGTATCCTGTTGATTCTAGCTAATAAAACAAGATCCTTCAACCTACTTTTCCAGGCTTATTGAATGCTACTCAAACCATGTTTCAGCCCAAAGTGAATTACTATTTATTCTCCTCTTCTTGTACTGCCAGAGGGAGCATGCTACAGTAAAAGAGTATGAGATTTGAACTCTGAGAACCTGACTTTGAATCTTGCTTCCATTACTTCTGATCTGAGTCTGACCAAGCCAGTTTGCTTCCCTTTGCATTAACTTCCTTAGCAGCAGAATAAAGAACTACCCAAGGGGTGACGGGTCCTTCAAATTTAGTATCCTCTCTCTCTCTTTCCCTTCTGCACTCATGTCATTGCTCCAATCTGTGAATGGACTCCCAAACCTATCTCCTGAAGTCCTTCCCTTCCTTTAAGATCCTCCCAGGTAGATGCTGTTGTAGCCATCCCTTTCTAGCTTGGCACTTTCAGAATACATGATCACCTCATCATTATCTTTGATGAGAATGTTATGAGGACCTGGGATGGAAACCTTTCTTTTACACACATAACATTATTAGGCAAAAGAGGTACCATTCTCCTGATGCCCTTGAGCCTTCAGAAGTCACCATTTTTGCCATCCTTCTGATCTGAAATAGCAATTACATATTTAAATATGGAAAACTGCTAAAGCAGACCAAATGTTTAGAGAGTTTTGTTTGCTACCAATTATATATCACAATTTATTTAAATTACATCTAAATCAATCCTTAAAAACAAAAAAAAATTCCTTTTGGTTGCATCTTGAAGTGTAAGGTTGTGAAGTCTGCCAAGTAACTCAAGATTCTTAAAAATGGCAAGACAATCATAATTCAAGAAGCATCTACAAAGTACCTCCTATGAACAAGACACAAAGGTGCAAAAGTGAAAGTGGGACCTTGGGAAACTTTTATTTTACCTGGTTGGAGGGTGAAAATGCAAATGATTTTTTGGTCCTCTCTAAACAAGTCTCCTGGTGTGAACCCAATAATTAGTAGACCAAATAGGAGGGCATCTCCCTGGTGCCAAGAACCAGACACACCAGACATGCTATTTAATTATTGTTGTTATTCTCATCCTCATTGAGAGTTAGTAACTCATACAATGCTCTAAGGTTTACAAGTCACTTTCTTCCCAGCAACCCTGTGAAATAGATAACTCTCAGGATTATCTTATCTGTTTTATAGATTGAGAAACCGAAAGTTCCAAGAAAAGTCTCTTACTCAAGACTTAGATAATAATTAGCAGTCAGGATTCAAATATGGGTTCTTTGCTTTTTTTTTTCCACTGAGTAAACATTGTAAAAAGTATCATTTCCCATCTAGAATATATGGACACTCTTTAAACTCTTGAGTTGCCAAGAGAACAAAGAAGCAAATTCAGATTGTCACCAGGAAGTGAAGCCTTTCTCCTGAATGGTAAATTATTCCATTTCTCCATCCATCATAATTTTAAAGAAGCAGCAAGCAATAATTTATGCAAGCCTTGTGCTCCCTCTGCTGGTTCTGTAATTAACTAATAAGCACCATTGCCATAATTATGATGATGTCATTGATTATTTCTGTACAGACATGAAAATACCCTCACCAGCATGCTAAGTTCAAGCTGCAACATGAAATTGATTTGAAGGAGGCAAAAAGAGGAACAGGGATGGAATAGGAAAATGTTGACTCCAACAACTCATGGAAATTTCTGTACCAAAAACCCAGTTTGGGACACTCACCGAAGATGTCCTCAGGGGGAAAAGTCATTTGCCAGTGTTTAAGCTTGGAGCAATGTCCATTGGTTGCAAAGGATTTTACACCTCCTGGTTTGAAATGGTTTCTCTTAAAATACCAATTTACAAGTGAAGAAGTGTGCTCCGAAATGAGTGCTGACATGAAAAACCCTTAGCAAATCAGAGTTAAGCAGCCCTTGTTTGCTAACAAAGCAATCCATTCCATTGTAAGATTTCTATGGCATTTGGAATCTTGCAAAATGCCTTACATCCGGTATTCTTTCCCTTAGCTTCTTTTGAAAATAACTGGTTTTAACGTAATAATTTTGTATCATCTATGTATGTGCAATGCATTGTGCATGATATACAATTATTTGTACAATATTCTACATATATAAATTTGTGTGCACTAAACTAACTTTAAATAGTTTAAACAGTGTCTATATATTCTGGATAAGAAATGATCCTTTTTGCAGTATTTCTTCAGTATAAAAAATAATGGATTAGGAAGCATTGGACCTTTCTTTGAGTCATAACTGCTAATTACTATGTGATCTTGGAAAAGACAGGATAGCTAGAGGGTACAGTAGATTCAGCACTGGGTTTGGAATCAGGAAGATTCATCTTCATGAGTTCAAATCAGATCTCAGGTACTTACTAACTTTGTGACCCTGGGGAAGTCTCTTCACCATGTTTCCCTCAGTTTCCTCATCTGTAAAATTCTGGAGAAGGAAATGGCAAACTACTGCAGTATCTCTGCCAAGAAAACCCTAATTGAGGGGGCAGCTGGGTAGCTCAGTGAATTGAGAGCTAGCCCTAGAGACGGGAGGTCCTAGGTTCAAATCTGGCCTCAGACACTTCCCAGCTGTGTGACCCTGGGCAAGTCACTTGACCCCCATTGCCTACCCTTACCACTCTTCTGCCTTGGAGCCAATACACAGTATTGACTCCAAGACGGAAGGTAAGGGTAAAAAAAAAAAAAGAAAACCCTAATTGAGGTCACAAAGAATCAGACATGACTAAGATGACTAAACCACAAATCTGGCTAAGATTCTTCTCTCAGAGCTCCCAGTTTCTCAACCTATAAAACAGATAAACTAAAAATATCTTCATTACCCTCTAGCTTTGTGGGAATTGTAGACGAGCTATGTTTTGGTGTAAATGCAGTCAGCCCATGATGTTCTGTGAACACAGGATCCACTCCAGTGATTAGCCAAAGAGAATTTTTAATCTTGGGCTGCTTATTGCTGTCAGCTAATAAATTTCTAGGTTCCTTTCTGCTCCATTTAGTATTAGCTAAGAAAATATAAATTAATTTTGATATTAACTTAAGCAAAGTAGAACAAAATTAGGAAAGAGACTCTCCTAAAAATGTATTTCACATTCAGTAAATTCTATAGTTAAACATGCAGGACTTTGGGGTTAAGTACACAATGGACCCTCCATTCACCTGTACAGTTGAAAGTATAGCTAAATGGTCACATTCAACCCTGCTGACATGAAAATATTGGTCTATATTTCCAAAAACAGAAACTCCATTTTAATATTTCATAACCACATATTAAAAACTTTGTATTGGGCGACATGAACACTATTGTTGGATATGATAACAGACACTGGATAAATTCAAGATTACATGTTTGCTGTCCCCATAAGGTTCTTTATTGGTTAGCATATGGATATGTTCTCATGTAGTACAAATTATTTTAAAGTCATTTCCATTTTATCAGATTTTAGATTTTAATAAATTTCTTTTATTAAACTCATTGTTTTTCTTTACAACATTCACACTGTAAAACTCAATGCCTAAAGACAGCACGTGATAGTTATGGCCATTATTATACAATTGCATTTTTTGTGTTTGGAATCCTTATTTCCTCACTTTGTTCAGGAGTTCCCTTAATAGTTAATTCTTGGAACAATACGTAAGGAAATACTATGCTCTCCCTATTGGTCTCTGCTATTGTGATTCTCTTTTTCTTCCATTTATTCATTTCCCAAATGTCAGTTTCTCATAGCCTTTCCTATGTCATTTATCATTGTACAAATGTCAGATATGAGACAGGATAACATAGATGTTTGACAACTGTCTAATAAATTATGCAGAAGAACAAGTTGAGGGCAACCACAACTGACTTTTAAAAAATAAGGCTGGTATGTGGCTTATTCAGGGATTTTCCCTGGAAAACACAGAATAACAAGCAAATGTTGGTTGAATGAATTAATGGGCAAATTACTATAAAGAGTAAGTTAAGGATTCATCTTAAAATGAAAGAATGAACTGATTTTTGGAAAACTTAGATTCTAGTCTCTACACTTCAGGGAAATCTAATTTAAATGGCAAATTATTTCACTACTATTTTTCCCCATAGCAAACATTGTGGTCTCCTCCTTTGTTTAAAAACCTTCAGTGGCTCCCTGGTGCCTTTTGAATAAAAGTCAAACTCTTAGTACTCCAAGTGTTTCATCCTCTTTTCCTGTCTACTTATTAGTATGATATTTCAGATTGTTCCCCTTCATCATCTCTGTTTGTTAATTCATACCGTCCCATTAGTTATTTCCTAAACATTCTATCTCAACTCCTGAAGGACAAGGACTGTTTTTTCTTTCTTTTTTAATCCCCACCCCAAAAGCACTGCTTGGCACATAGTAGGTGCTTTAAAAATTCTTGTTGGAGAAAGCTAGGTGGCTCAGTGGATGGAAGCCAGGACTATAGATAAGATGTCTGGATTCAAATTTAGTCTCAGATACTTCCAAGCTGTATGACTGTGGGCAAATTACTTAACCCCCATTGCCTAGCCATTGCTGGTCTTCTTCCTTGAAACTAATACTTAGTATTGCTTCTAAGACAGAAGGTAAGATTTTTTTAAAGTTTTTGTGACTTTGAGTAGGTTACCTCATTTCCCCCCAACACAGAATGGCTCCTTCTCCTTGTGTCTACATTTTGCAAGAATCCTTGGGCTTCCATCAATGCTCAATTCTGTTGCCAATGGAAAACCATTTTAGATCCCCTCAGTTACTAATGAAACCTCCCACCTCAAATTATAGCATATTTACACCATGTTGGCATGTTATGCCTCCCAGTAGTTTCCCTTGTTCATTTCCAGTCTCTGACCTAAGACCCTGGGCAAGTCAGTGCCCAAAGCAACTCTTTACGATTAAATTGCCTAGAAGGTACAGATCTGTATTAGTAGAGGGAGTTTCCACACCAGAAATTCCAATGCCAATGAAATCCCAGGACAAACCTTCTTTCCTCCCGCCCTCATGCAATAAAATATAATCAGGACAGGGTCACTGTTTTTGTTCTTTTCTTGTTTTCTTTATAGTCTTTGTACCTAACATACTGCCTTATGACTACATAGAAGGTATTTAATAAATGTTTGTTCAATTAGATTGAAATCAGTGTACCAGATATATGGCAGCATATTACCAGATTTACCGTAGCCACTTGGGGAAAATGATGATTCTGGTACTGATCCGGTGCCCCCTGCCCCCATCTCAGGACACCAGAAAATAAAAAAAGGATTACACTGTATAGGTGAAGATTTTGTCATTGACTCACAAAAGCATTCATTTTTATTTACCTGATAAGTTTGTACTGAGATAATATCTCTCCCAAGGGTTAGGTGTAGAACTGTGAAATACTTCTGGGTGTGAGAGTCAGCTGCGTAAGTGGAATCCCTCTAAGAGTCTAGATCTACTCTCTTCCAGATAAAATAAGTGGCCCAGTTAATAATATTGGAATTTCATTTTTGCCTCTGGTATTAGAGGTCGTGTCTTCAGTTCCCCTTTTCTGACTCTTGCCAAACTATTTCATACAAAATTTCACAATCATTCTTCATTAGACATTTTAACATTTAATTTTCAACCTTTTCCTTTGTGTGTGTATATGGAATGCTCTTAAATGGTATCTCCTGGACTTATAAGAAAGAGGGGAAAAACCCCACCAAATACAAGAGGTAGCACGGTACACCAAGTACTGCTCTTACAATCAGGAGAGAAATGGGTTTGAATCCCAGCATAAACCTTCATTACTATCATAACTTGGGTAAGACCTCTAACTACAGTCAGCCCCAGTGTTCCAGTCCATCAGGTAGGGCATAATAATATCCATATGTCCTAAATCAAAGAATAGTAGTGAGGAAAATGCTTTGTAAATCTTAAAATTTTTTAAATAATTAACAATAAAATTTAAAAAAATAAAAATAATTAAAAAATTAAAAATAAGATAAAAAAGCTTTAAAAATCACCATTAAATGTGAACTACATAATATGAATTTTAAATATATTTCTTCCTATCATTACGTTATTTGTCGTGTCTGGCCTGGGTCATTATCAACCAAATGGGCAACTTAAAGGTAATCAGTGGCATAAATGAACAGGTGTTCTTTTGAGGGCAAAAAAATTTTTACCAAAAAGCATTCATATGGGTTGCTGGCAACTCTACTGCCCTTTGAAACCAATTTTCCGTTGGCATTTGGTTCCCATTCATTTACTCTCTTTGGTGACCCTGTTTGGCACATCATTCCACCATGACCAAAGTGACAGACCTCAGTCCCTGTTGGATTAATCAGTGTGTTCTTTGATCCGTAACATATGCTCCCCATAGACGTTTAGAGTCAACATAATCCCCATTTGTGGTCTTGGCAATTCAATGTTGTTAACCTGACTGAACGACGGTTTATACATTTGCATCAAAAGTCTCCCCCCCTCCCAATCTCACACGCACATCCCCTCCCAATAACACAAATATTGACGATCCCAATCATTCATTAGTAGTAAAATTTTGAGAGCAATTATCTTTTATTACGCTTGCCCTGAAAGACACCATTAATTACTTCATTGCTTCTGGATTCTTGCCAGTTTCGGTGTGCTCTGAGTCTGCTACCGACCTGCCTAAGGAAGTATTTACAGCTCTGGAAAACATAGTACAAGTAACCATCTAGCACCCAGGCTGCCGCCATTGTCTCTGGACGAGAATTGCCAAGAATTCCCCCATCTTTGTATTTGACTCCCAGCTTTCACTTGGCAGGTCAGGAACACCAGTGACGGTAGGTCCCCCAAATAAGATGAAAAGATGTGTGGACATGTGTGACCTTCTAGATTTGTATATGTGTGCTGTATTTTGGTGGCTGCTGATGCTTTCTTCTAACTTATAAGACAGATTTGGAGAATTAGCATAGAAATAATTACACATCAGGGAGAAAAGTGTCCTGATTTTCCTAAAGAGTTCGGTGCATTAGTTCAAACTGAGTGCTGCTTTGCTAAATTGAAAGAATAGAGATATAGCACAAAGATTAAGGTCTTCCGTGATTCTCAGCAGTAAGCCTTTCATCTTTTGCTCATCAGTTTTGATCTGAGCCAGGTGGGGAGTGACCCAGTCTTCAGACTGTCTGATGACTTTCATTCACTTCATTCTTGCAGTTAGCAGAAAACATGCAATAGGTTTGAGCTGCCAAATCCATCCAGTTTCTAAACTAAAAACCAGTGTAGAGTTAAGTCTTCTCTTCTCACTGAAGTATCTTAGTTTAGGTATCTTTTTTCATCTGATGTGGATAGCCTCTCCCCTTTCACACAGTGAGGAAGTTGAGGGCAATATGGGGGTGAATGACAGCTCAAAGACTTATGGTTGAGCTTGGCTCCAGCTGTGTTGGTGTGGCATGAATTTGGGTGTCCATAAAAATATGCCAATTTTAGCATGTAAGTTTTCATCATCTGGGAATAAGTTGAGTAAGTCCCTATTTGTTTCTAGATGAGAACTGCTGAGAATTGCCCCATCTTTGTATTTGACTCCCAGATTTGATTTGGCGGGTCAGGAACACAAGTGGTGGCAGGTCATATTTATTAAATACTCTCTGCTAAACATATTGCTATGGAGAAAGTTATTATTATTTGAGAGACTTTCTGTCTCCAACAGTGACAGAATAAGGAATTTTGAAATGGATAGCATTGTATGAAAAATCCAAATGAGAGTAAGAAAAAATTTTTGAGCATGAATGAATATTACTGAACCAGGGAATGGGGAATGAAAAAAGATTTTTGAGGAAACCCCTCCTTTGGAGGCCATTCTTAATAAAGTGGGAATTTATTTTGTTTATTCTATTCCTTTGATACTCTAAGGAAACCAAGAGATCTCATCTTAGAATAATTTTTTTAAATAAATATTGCTAAGGAAACCAATTTTATTGGTATACAGTTATCAAAATGAAAAAAAAAGATAAGAAACAAGTTCACAAAATCCAAGTTGTTTCAATCCCGCCATCTTATGAACCTAAGGTTTTTCGAGTACTGTGTGCTGAAGCACCAGCTAGGCTTATTCTAGAAGTTACTATGAAAAAAAAATGAGCTCCTAAAAGACATTTATCCAGAATGCTTTGGTTTGGGTTTCTTTTTTACCCAATTGTCTTTCACACACACATTAAAAAAGTGCAGCCTGGAAGCAGGAACTCTGTGAACACACCAGGCCAACTGGTTTAGTGGGAAGAATCCCATACAAAGCAGTCTTCATTTATCTTTAAGGTAAATGTTCTTTTCTAGACCAATCTTTTTTGCAGAAATAGATCTAGACGGCCTGTTATGGCAAAATTATCCATTCTGGCCTCCTTTGATTAAATTACACATTCAATTATTTTTGTTTGAAATGAAAAGCTTGATTATGTTACCGAATGTCATGTAATTTTACATGCTTAGTTGTTGTATTTAACAACAAGACCTTGAATGTGATTAATAATGTGGCAGCTTGTAGAAAAAGGCAAAATAATTATTTTTTCGATATACAAGTCCTCATCATAATTCAGAAATCAATATGCATCCACAGAGAATTTTCTCCAGCAGTGGATTATAGAATTCAGGGTGGCCTGCCCTCATTTCCTTATGAATGTAAAGCTATTGAGACTTGGGTTAGGCAGGCAAGTTTTGGGATTTTTTTTTTTTGAAAAAGACAAATGTTTAACTATAACCACTGGGACCAAAATCATAGCTTCGAAGCTGAACTATGAATATTAATCAGGCACTAGGCCATGGAGTTGCTTGCTGAGTTTGACAGTTTAAAGGATCAGTTAGTTAATTAGAAGATGACATGGCACTTTGGGTCCCAAGGCTCTGTCCTGCCTTCTGTCTCCTCTTTTCATTTTCCTTTTTGACAAGTTAGATTACATCATTACTTGTAGTTTCACTTGTTAGCCACACCATGAAATGAGAATATTTTAAGCTTTAATTATCCGTAGTTCTTTCCCCCTGTTCTGCTAAAACCTGACTTAAAATGAAATTCACAAAGGAATGTATAAGAATCAGGGTTCAAAGGCCCATGAAAATCAGCTTGATGGTACCTACCACACTAAATACTACATTTCAGCTATAAAGAAAAGATTTTTAATAGCACTGAAAACTGGGTTATTCATAGCCCGGGTAATTGCTTCTAAATATGAAGGTGCCCTTTCTTGGCTTTTGTAAATCATGCGTGAATCTATTATTGGCTTTTCCATGGTCCTCCGCCTGGTGGATTCTGTGTGTTGACTGGCTTTAAGAATGTCTGGCATAGATATCTCTGTGGTTGGGATCACTCAGATACTTTTTTATCACGTGATTTGAATGGATTAGTAATATTGGAAAGCAGAAATGAATTTTCACCTAAAAGGGGGAGGGGGGACAAAAAAAACTCAATTCATCCTCTTCTATGTCTAAGCATCATGGTGGATGGCTGTCCAGGATAGAGTGAATGAGAGCATGCTCAAAGCTTTCCATTTGTAGCTCCTAAATTCTTCTGGTCCTAGAGGCAAAGCAGTAGGGAAATTGATAAAAGAGGCAAATTTTGACTAGATATAGAGAAAAGGCTATTAGAATCATCCATAAGTAGAAAGAGTTTTCTTAGGAGTTAATAGGTTCCCTCTTCACTGAAGGTGTTCAGGCAGAGAAACTAAATGAATACTTGTAAGGTTTATTGTGCTAGCAATTCTTTTTGAGTATAGATTATACTTGCTGACTGCTGAGGTCCCTTTCAATGAGATGATTCTCTGATTCTGTAAGCTGATATTTACAAAATAATTAGAAAAGTCATCGCTGCTGAAGTCTTTGAGTCAAACTAGGAATCATTCCTTTGGGGTCTATCCTGGAGATCTCTTAGAAATCTAGAGTTTATTTCATATGGTTACAGTATATTCCCTGAGATAGTTCTCACATATTTCTCTTGCCCTTCTCATAATTGGTCCATAGTGTGTTGATGCCATGCCATGGTGCTACTAGACAAGACTTAGTCATCTCTCTTCAGTGTGAATGAAGAAACAGGAAGAGATATTTCCTTGTTCATATACTTCCATGCTAGGGGCATCTCTCATTATATTTGACATTGGGGTGGGTAGTTAGAACTAGGCATATATCTTTGCCAAAGTAGGGGATCATGGGTATGTATTTCTAGATATACCATCAGAATCAGCTGATGCATTGGTTAATTTTGCTGGGGCTAGGGGGGTTTCTTTCCTTTTCATCATTACAAGGATGGTTTACTGGATGGGAATAAGAGATAGGAATTTATATTTGGAAATTCAGATTATGTAAAAATAAAATATATCAATAATAATGTAAAATTAATGAATAAATAAAAAGAAAATAAAGGAAATGCTAGAAGCCAAAATGTTATCAGCACCATACTCCATTATTTTCATGGGCTATAAGTACTATGGGCATACACTTTGCTTTTATCTCTTTATTATCTCAAGAAATTTGTAGTATTCACTTTTAATTTAAAATGAGCATGATAAATTAGAGGAAATAACTACTTTAGAGATAGAAGGAAATAAAAGGATAATAGAGCATAAAGTAATCATACAAGAGGCAAAACGAAGAACTAGAAAGAAATGTCACTTACTCAAACTTACATAGCTTCACTATTTTCAGAGTCAATAATATATGTATAACATGAACAGTTAGTAGTTCAGTGGATAAAGTGCCAGACCTGGAGTCAGGAAGACTCATCTTCCTGAGTTCCAATCTGACCTCAATAACTTTAAGCTGTGTGACCCTAAGCAAGTCATTGATTCCTGTTGACCTTGGTTTCCTCATCTGCAAAATGAATTGGAAAAGGAAATGGCAAACCACTCCAATTTTTTGCCAAAAAAAAACCAAATGGGGTTGCAAAGAATTAGGCATGACTAAAACAAGTGAACAACAGCAACACTTATGTACATGCTATGTACCTGCCAAAATGTAAACTTCTTGAGATTGGAGTTGGCTTCATTTGGTATATCATCACCACCTGACACAGTCTCATTGGTGCATTGCATATGGTGTTTGATTGATTGATTGCAAAGGCCACAATGCTCTCAATCATTGACAGTGTACCATATCAACTTTTATAAGATATTTTTTCTACACAGTAATCTCACAGATTTTAAATCCTAATGTTGGTTTTTAAAAATAATATTTTTCCTTAAATACATGAAAAATTTTAACTTTTGCTTAAAAAAAAGTTTGAATTGCTTGATCACATGAATCAATGGGGATGTGATTGGGGATGTAGACAATTGTTCATTGGCTGCGGGAGGGGAGTGGGAGGAGAGGATGGAAAGAGCATGAATCATGTAACCATGGAAAAATATTCTAAGTTAATTAAATAAAATTTTTTTAAATAACAAAAAAGGGAGCCAAATTCTCCAGGTTCAAAACCCAAGTCTGATACATGCTGGCTATCTATTTGACTTTGGGCAAATGTTTAGCCCTCAAGTATTTTAAGGATCTCTCTAAGATAAGTTGCAGAACAGATGCAAATCTTTATTTATAGGGAGTTTCCTCATCTGGAATTTCCAGAGACCAGTGAAATCACAGATTCAGGCTCCATCCCTGTTGATGGTAGTGATGAGAATGTTAAAAATTAACCGTTTAGCAGATGCTTATTGATCACCTACTGTGTGCAAGGTACTGTGCCTTCTGCTGTGGGGAATAAAAACTGTGATTGATAATAATGTAAGCCTTCAAATTTTTATGACATCTTATAAGTTTATAAAGCATTTCCATATACATGTCATCGGATTCTTCCTATTAGGATTTATATTCTTTTTTTTTTAACCCTTACCTTCCGTCTTGGAGTCAATACTGTGTATTGGCTCCAAGGCATAAGAGTGGTAAGGGCTAGGCAATGGGGGTCAAGTGACTTGTCCAGAGTCACACAGCTGGGAAGTGTCTGAGGCCAGACTTGAACCTAGGACCTCCCATCTCTAGACCTGGCTCTCAATCCACTGAGCCACCCAGCTGCCCCCTAGGATTTATATTTTTTGCCTGAGCAGTCCTGGCTGCCACCAGGCCACAGAAAAATAAGTCACAGGTACTTTAATGGTCAGAAAGGCAGGAACCAGAGACATGGACAATATTGAAGATAAGGAGAAAAAAAATGGAAAGCTGGCAGATCAAGTTCCTATAGGCTCCAGGGTGACAGCTAGTTGAAGGAGTTGGCCTTGGGAAGGACAAAGGTCAACTTGTTGTCTTGGTATCACAGGTCAAAGAAGAGAGAAGATGGGATAAAGGGATGGATGAAGTATAAGGGGGAGGGAGAGAGAGAGAGAGAGAGAGAAAGAGAGAGAGACAGAGACAGAGACAGAGACAGAGAGAGACAGAGAGACAGAGATAGACAGAGAGAGAGAGAGACAGAGAGAGAGAGAGAGAGAGAGAGAGAGAGAGAGAGAGAGAGAGAGAGAGAGAGAGAGAGAGAGAGAGAGAGAGAGCAGCCACATCTGGAACATGAAAGGCTTTTTTAACAGAATTGGAGTAGGAGGGCATATGAGATAGGCTTTAGAAAAATGAGATCTAGAAGAGCAATTATGAGGATCATAGTCAGAAACCAACAAGACATTGGGAAAAGAAAGTTTAGGGACACATAATGGAATTGGGAGAATGTGGATTCCCAATGGACTCAGTCAACACTGTTTCTTAACTTGATCCAAAACATTACCAACCAGGGTCCCTAAGGGACTAGATCCTGGCATTCATCTAAAACTAGAGACTGAAAGGGGGAAAAGAAGAGACTCATGAATATAGTCTTACAAAATTACATGCCAATAAGTAAAATTTAGAAAATATTTTAAGTTCCCCAAAGCATTTTGTGTACATTATCTTGTTGGAACTTTACAACAAGCCTATGGCATGGTGGGTACTAGGAGTATTGTTTTCCCTGCTTTTACTGGAGAGAAAATAGAGGACCACATAAATTAAGTGATTTGTTCATAGTCTCGCAGTTAATAAAATGTCAGAGGATCCCTATCTAAAGTTCTTTCCTCTACACAATTGGAATTAATAGGCTTATTGTATGAGATAGCAACTTAGTAGTGAAAAGGAAGGAAGGAAGGAAGGAAGGAAGGAAGGAAGGAAGGAAGGAAGGAAGGAAGGAAGGAAGGAAGGAAGGAAGGAAGGAAGGAAGGGAGGAAGGAAGGGAGGAAGGAAGGGAGGAAGGAAGGGAGGAAGGAAGGGAGGAAGGAAGGGAGGGAGGGATGGAGAAGCAGAAAGATGTAAATGCCTCTGAATGTACCTATTTTGAATTCTTTTTTACTTCTAGTCAAATTTTTCAGCAAATTGTGATTTTCTCCTTTCCTACTTATCCAATTAGAGCCTCATATGCCAGAGCACAGTCTTGCCAACCCCTTTGGGCAGTTCACCTTCAAGATGTTGGGGTCAAGTTACTGAACCGTTTGGATGCAATAAATGGATTTTCCACCTTAGTGTCTTTCCAGTATTACTGTTTTACTTCAGCAAGCTCACTAATATCTGATCTATCCTATCGGGGACCATTCTAAATCATTTCAGTTTTCATGTCCTGATGCTGTGGCCACAAGACCAGAATCCTGGGTTCAGTGTAGCTTGGGATCTAGCGTTTTACTCACCCATTTATATTAGGGTGAACGTTATTAGCTTGTAGACATGTGTCTATCAGTTTTAATGATTAAGAACCCCACCAGACCTCACAGATCTCTGGTGTGCCCAGTTGAACATTTGGCTTTCCTAGAGAATGTTGGGAAAAAATTAGCATCATCATTGGCAGAAATATATTTTTTCCTTCATACCAACCACAGGTCATAGTGGTGTTTGCTTATATGCTCTCCAAAGTGCTATTTTATGTAGAAAGTAAATCCAGGGTGTAAGCTTGCTAAATAATTTCAGACTTTATAGCACATGAACCTTAGAAGTATGAGTGAATTATGAAGCCTCATTTTCAGTGGGTATTTTTTTCATAAGTCTTCCTTTTCCCTGAATCACTTGCTTGTCCTATGAGAAATTTTAAAAGCCTGAACTCGTATCCTCTTAGGGCCCAAGGCATCCATAACTAGTCTATGATTCTCCTGACCTCCATCTTGGACACAATAGGAGTGGTAACTGTACAGCATTCGGTCCAGGGATGAAGGAAGGCTAATTGGATGTCAGGTGTATGTTCTTTCTTCCACCCTGCCCCAATACAAAAAGGAGGGAAATGTATCAAATATATATAGTTAGGCAAAGCAACTCACATTGCCCCTGGCCAAAAATTCATGTGAATCCCTCATTCTGTAAGAAAGAAAACTAAGGGCACTGAAAGGAAACTGGATAACAATAATAATAGCTAGTATAGAGACTTGCTTCCTGATTGGTGAGTCTGCCTAGGATAGTCATGTCTGGAGCATCCTGGACCACAGTATTCACTCACTCTCTGAGCTCACTCTCTGGTATGCTCCACCTTCCCAAGCTCTTGTCCCCAGGGTGGGGGGCCCCCTCCTCTCCTCTCCTCTCCCACCCCCTTCAAGCTCCACTTTCTTTTTTGTCTTCTCCTGCTTCTTAAGAACAGGAACAGTCTTGTTTCTAGAGGCAACGCTTGTGCCTGGACTACAGGAAGCATTTAATAAATGCTCTTTCTATCTAGCTAGCTCCTTATGATTTGTAAAGCTCTTGGCATGTGTTATCTAACAACTGCCCTATGAGGAGGATATAGTTGTCCCTATTTCACAGATGTGGACACTTTGGCTAAGAGAGATTAATGACTTTCCCAGTGGCACCCAGCTAGTATCTGGCTGAGACAGGATTTGAACTCAGCTCTTCCTGACTCCAAGTCACACGCCATCCACTGTGCCAGTGCCAGATACCATGCTAGATACTAATAATGCAAATAAAAAGAAAGAAACAATACCTGTGTTCAAAGAGCTAATATTCTAACAGGATAGATAGTTGAGACAGGCTCTCCCATTGATCATTCCACATCATTTTGCCTTTCCAACATAAACATCGCTGCTAATAATTTGGTCTTACCTTCATTTTCCCACTCATTGCTCCTTAGTCTACCTTCCAATCTAGTCACACTCTCCCACTGACACAGAATATGTGCATGCCTCTGTCTAGACTGGAAATGTAAACAGGATTGAGATCTTCCTCCTTCCCCTTAGCACTGATACCTATTTCTGCCTGCCTCAAAACAGAACCAACTGTGTAACCCCTCTTCCCCGGGCATGGCCCCCAGCTTCTTTGGGTGAGGCATGATGTTATGGAAAATGTGTGGGGAGCCTGTTTCTCACACCCCCTCCTGAAATGAGCTCATAGAAAGAGACAGGGTTGGCGAACTTTATACCAATGTGAGCAGAGGAAATAGATCTGTGGGGAAATTAGAATAAGGGAAATAATTTAGCCAGTTTCTCCCATGCTCAAAGTCTTTGGATGGTTCTGTGTTACCTGGAACATGAAGTCTCATCCCCCTGGTCCTCCACCACATAGCCATCATCTGCCTTTCCTGTAATATCTCCCACATTGCATAGCATCGTGCAATGGTAAATTACACTTTGGACTTTGAGGAAGGAGACCTGGGTTCAGATCCCACATCAGACATAATGGGAAGACCTTGGCCAAGTCCCTTAACATTTCAGTGTCTCAGTTTCCTCATCTGGAAAATGAGGGTTTTGAACTCTCTGGCCACTAATGTACTTGTTCAGCTCTAAACCTATGATCTTGTTTATCACTTCGCAACTAGACAAATGAGTCAAATCAATGACCAACAATTGTGATGTATTCAACCAATTTGCCTTTGTTTATCCCATTCCTTCTGCCAATAAATCTTCTCTCTACCTATCAAAATCCTGCCCATCCTTCATGACTTAGCTTAAAGCCTAACACTTCCAGGAAATCTTCCTAAATTACTATAGCCCTACTGTACGCTCACCCTTCTCTATAGATCACTTAGCAATCAATCCTAGTGATATATCTTGGGCTGTGTCATAGCCTGCTACTTAAGGTTAAATTAATTAATGTTCAACTTAGACACGCTTTTATTTTGTCTTACCAAGTGGTTGTTCATTAATTTCATTCTTTTCCCCCCTTCTCATGATCCCTTTGGGGATTTTCTTAGCCATTCCTTCTCCTCCAGCTCATTTTACAGATGAGGTAACTGAAGCAAACAGAGTAAGTGACTTGCCCTAGGTCACCCAGCTAGTAATCATCTGAGGCTAGATTTGAACTCAGGAAGATGATCTATCCACTGTGCCAGCTGGCTGCCTCTCTTACCAAGTGAACTGAGTGCAAATATGTCATGTCTTGTGCTTCTCTGTGTACGTAACAGTTTAACCCCTGATCAAAAGTGTACCATGGTGCCTTACCCAAAGCAGGTTCAGAGCTGGAAACCAGCTATCATAGGGATCATCTAATCCAAGGGTCCTTACCTTTCTGCGTGATGGACCTCTTTGACAGTGTCTGGAGGAGCCTGTGGATTCTTTCTTAAGGTAATGTTTAAATACATAAAACAAAACCCACAGGATTACTAAAGAAACGTTTCTAATAAAACGCAGCTATCAAGATATTTTAAAACCAAGACATGGACCGTATATATATGGTCCATGTCTTGGTTATGTGTGTTGTGTGTGTGTGTGTGTGTTCAGAATTCCTGGTCTCATCCAACTCCCTCATTTTGTAAATGAGGGAAACAAAGGACCGAAAGAAACAGTAATAAGGAGCAAAGGATGCTTTGAAACTTGTAATGTCTACTCTGTAAGCAAGAAGGTTGTAGCCTCCTTGATTATAGTCAATGTGTAACATATCTCTGTGTCTACCACTTACTCCCTTTGTGACCTAAGGAAAGTCTCTTACCTTCTCTGAGCCTCAGTTTCCTATTCTATACAAAAAAGAAAGGGAGGAGGTTGGGCTGGGCAGATTGATGGTGCACTGGATTTGCAATCAGAAAAACTCATTTGTCTTTGGGAATTCAAGTGCAACCTCAGATGCTTAATAACTCTGTGACCTTGGACAAGTCACTTCACCCCATTTGCCTCAGTTTCCTTAACTATAAAATGAGCAGAAGGAGGAAATGGCAAACCACTCCAGTTTCTCTGCCAAGAAAACCCCAAATGGGGTCATGAAGAGTCATACATGACTGAAAAATGACTGATCAACAGGTTGGACTAGCCAGCCTCTGAGCCTTAAGTCCTCTCAGTCAGTTGAGTCATCAGAGGTTTTAAAGATGCGTGGTCCCTATAAATCCTGTTCTCTTTCTTGCCAAGGACTCTCAGGCTTTCTTTTCCATTCTTTAATGATCAGATCCCTTCCCTCATCATTCTTCAGTTTTGTCTGTTAGGACAAGTCTACGGACCTGATCATTAGATCTCTTCCCTAGACAATCTTGATAGAACCGAAGATCGGAAGTTTCTGTGCCTGGAGCCCAGGAGTTTCTGTCTGGGGGCTGAAAGACTAGGGCACTGTTAATTGCTCCAGCACTCTACAAATGGGACCCGTGTTGCATCAGTAACTTTTTACAGACACACACACAGTGATGTGAGGTGGATTGTGTATATTCCCAAACAAACTAGACAACAAGGACACAACAGACTGAACAAAGGGAAGAACAATTTGACTTTTCATGACATAGATATATTATGTTTCCATTTAGACTTCTGTGCAACAAGTTGATTATTTAAGAAGGCAGATATTTATTAAGCCTGTTATAGAGGGGCAACTAGGTGGCTCAGTGGATAGAGAGCCAGGCCCAGAGGTGAGAGGTCCTGGGTTCAAATCTGTCTTCAGACACTTCCTAACTGTGCCTGGTAAAATCACTTAAAACTGTCACCTAGTCCTTATTTCTCTTCTGCCCTGGAACCAATACTTGGTATTGATTCTAAGATGGAAGGTAAATTCTTTTATGGAAAAGATATTATGTAGTCTTCTTAATGAAGTTCAGTATTTCATTATAGACACTTCTAAGTACTGAGGAGGTTAATCAATGAATCAGACAGCCAGCATCCATCAAGTGCCTGCCACCTTCAGGGCTCTTTGCTAGGTGCTTTGGATAAAAAGGGGGGAAGCTAAGTGGCACAGTGGATACAGTACCAGGTGTGGAATCAGGAAGATCTGTGTTCAGATCTGGACTCAGACACTTCCTAGCTATGAGACCCTGAGCAAGTCACTTAATCCTGTTTGCCTCAATTTCTTCATCTGTTAAATGAGCTAGAGAAGAAAATGGAAAAGCACTCTAGGATCTTTGTGATCCAATGGGATTACTAAGAGAGTTGAACACAACTGAAAAATGACTAACCAACAACATGGATACAGAGATGGAAATGAAATAATTCCTACCTCTGGGACAGGGAGAAGAGATTATATTCCTCTATCAGAAGAGACAATGTGTACATCTACAAGTATAGATCAAATAAATATGAAGAAGTTTCATGGGAGTGAGGGTAACACTAGCTTCTGGGGTGGGGGCGGGGGGTGGAAAAGTCCCTTATGTAGGAGATCATGCTTATGGTGACCTAGAAAGGAAACTTGGGCTTCTAAAATACAGAAATGAGAAGGGACTCTATTCCGGGCATGGAGTGGACATCCATGCTGAGTTTTCCTGGCAGTAGTAATGATTTTGCACTTATCTTCCTCCACTCATCTACACCTCTCCAATCCTAGTGCCAGAGAATGACTATATTAATGACTATTAATTTCTTTCAGGATAGAACCTGCAAGATTAAATCCATTTGAAAAATCGCATTGCCCCAGAGCTTGATGTCCCCCCATGCCCAAGGTCTTCCCTCCTGACCTACACTTCCCAGAATCCCTAGCTTCCTTCTGTACTACCTCCTAAAAGAAATCTTTTCTCAACCCTTCAATGTTCTATCTCTCATCAAATTATCTATTTTGTTATTATTTTCCTTCCTGTCCCCAGAAGACTATAAACTCCTTGAAGGTGGGCACCATTTTTCATTCTGTCTCTGTATTTCAGAGCCTAACACAGTGGTGAATTCTCCTAAATGCTTGTCTGGATTAGATAGAAATGGCTGGCTTCTAGGCAGGATCTGAAAAGAAAGATGCTAATATTCTAGTGCATTTAATGACTGGTCACTGCTTTGCACTTGCTCTATTATATCAGATATCTTTTTCATGGTCTGCTGACCAAGGTTTGAAAATTGATGATAAAACTATGCCTTTGTACTATTTGAATGGCAGAGGTGATAGCCAGGCCACCAACTTTCCATCAGCTCCCCACTTACTTGATTTCTTTATGGCTTCTCATTCTTGCCTTCTCTCCAAATTACATCAGATGGAAACTGCCAGTTAGTAATTCTGCTCATCAAGCAGAGTCTCTCTCTCAGGTCTGGGCTGGGTTCTGGTGTGCCCTGCTTTTCAGGAATGCTTGAGCGAACACAACAACCCTCTGGTTTTGCAAAGGATGATTTGGGTTCCGGAGTATCCATTTTGAGCTTGGAGAGCCATTCAGTGACTCAAAGTGACTATTACCTTTTTAAAGCCACTGGTCATTTTTGGGGGCTCTGACACTATTAAAGGCCATGTATGTGTGTGTGTGTGTGTGTGTGTGTGTGTGTGTGTGTGTGTGTGTGTGTATGTGTTTACTGTGTTGATGTGGTTTTCAGCCACAATCTACTCCATCATCCTTTCTTGCTTATAGCCCCTTGTGTCGTCTTCTGGACCCAGTGGCTATTACATAAATACTGTTAACTGACTCTGGAAAGGTCACCTTGTCCAAGATGTGGGTTATTAAAACCACGAAGTTATATTGAAACATTATCCTCAACAAATTGTATCTTGGCTTCCCCGAGACTTTCTTTGTAAGATGGTTTGTAAGACTTGTTGTTCCTCCAGCGAATGCCAAAGGCATTCTGTGTGCTTTCCCCAGGTTTATTATTATTATTATCATCATCATTATTAGCAATAACAATGATGATAATAATAATAACATAAAGTAGGTTGCCAGAAATAATAATTCCCCTCCGATCAAAGGATCTCTACATGGCAGGAATGGATATTCAAATTGTTGATCCTGTCTCCTTCCTGACCAGATGCACAATATTTCTCCAGCCAGGGTGCCAAAGCGAACCCCTCTATGGGATCCCTAATCTGTACTCTTTGTGCCTTCTGAAATAACCAATGTCGATTGAAGGAGTTCTCTTCTCTTGAATTCCTCTGCACTCATCTCATCTCTCCTATGTTGGCAAGGATTAATGGACCTAGCCATCTTTCACCATCTCTAATATCTTATGAGGCTCTTCACAGCAATCCACACAAGCAGAATGGAGGGATGTAATGAGTCGTGTGATAGAGTATGCAAAAAAAAAAGAAAGAAAGAAAGGATGCTATTTCCAGGACAAGCAAAATCAACAAAATCTATTTACTGAAAGCAATCCATTCTCTTCTCAGTGAATAAAATGGCCAGGTGTATCGCCATGCTGGGGCAGGCAATATGGCACGGTGAGAAGATGACTACACTTAGAAATCAGGAGAAACCTGGGTTCAAATTCAATCTCTCCCATTTATTAGTTGTGTGACTAGGAGTAAGCTTTCTGAGATTCTGTTTTTCTGTCTGTAGAGTGGAGTGTCAGGGGACTAATAAAAGCTCCTACCTCACCGAACTGCTCCAAAAATCAAATAGAATGATACAGATAAAACCTGTAGAAAACCTTGGATCAGGGCATATAGGCAGCACAATGGATAGAGCACCAGGTTTGGAGTCAGGAGGACCTGGGTTCAAATTTGGCTTCAGACACTTCCTAACTCTATAATCCTGAGCAAGTCCCTTAACCTCAATTGCTTAATCTTTACTGCTCTTTTGACTTAGAACTGATACTAAGATTGAAGTTGAGGGGTTTTAATAATAATAATAATAATAATAATAAAGAAAGCCTTGAACCTGTGCAAGCCAGCACTTATATTTATCTTTTTAAAATATCATCCCTAACAGCATTTGAACCTTGAAGACACAAATCTTGAAGTTTCCCCCTGATAACAATCACCCCACTTCACCTCTGTTTGCCCTTAAATCAGGGATCTGTGATTTTTGTCATTGAGGAAACTCCCTCCATTGATACAGATTGCCAACATATCTTTGATATTTACCTGAGGTTCAGAATGATTATAACTTGCCACATCAGAATCGAGTATTTAACCCAGGCCATCCAGGTCCAGCACCTGTCCACTGAATAGGTGATCTTTGTCACTGAAAAACCTGTACTCGATGCATTTTGGCAAAGACATGGCTTCTGATGAGTTTCTCAGCATCTTGACTTTCTTTATTTTTTTGTTTTGCTTTTTTCCCTCAGCTCCATGAAAGCAGAGAGGAATGGTGTCTGTTTGATCATCCAGAACACCACATACATTTGGAAACCCTTTCCAATGATGACAGTATACGATTACTTCCTAGGGAAAACAAATGTTGAGCTTCCTGTTAAATACAATGTAAGCTTTTTTCAAGGCTAGTTGTTTTTCATCTTACTAGAATAGCTGTTATCTCTGAAATAGCTCTATCTATTACAAGTAACTCCCTGCCAGACAGTGGTCCCCTTTTGCCCTTAACAGAGACACTTTGACTGGGGTGATTGAACCCTCTAATGTGTTTCACTGAATAAAGGCATGCCTCACTCTACGCCATGGTGTATCTTACTGTACACCTTAAATCTTGTGTGCGAATTGAAATTTTGTAAGCTGAATCATATGCTGACTTCATTAGGAGAGCATCTGTATTAAAGAACCGGTTCAGTCCAGCAAGCCTTTATTAACCAATCACCAGGCATTCTGTTTTATTGTAGGCTCTCTGGATAAGAGAGGACAGAAGAATACATATGAGAAGGAAGGTAATATAAAAACAAATGAGATCAATAAAATTGGGGTTTTTAAGGTGTTTTTTTAATTATTTTTAGGGCCAAGCACTATGTTAGGCACTAAGGATATAATCATAAAACATAAATCTATCTCTGCCCTCAAGGAGTTTATAGTCTAGTCTAGAAAGCAACATATATACAATGTAATCACCAGAAAACTTCAAGGATGGGGAGGCAATTACACTTTGAGAGATACTAAGCTTTTTTTTTTTTTAACCCTTACCTTCTGTCTTAGAGTCAATACTGTGTATTGGCTCCAAGGCAGAAGAGTGATAAGGGCTAGGCAATGGGGGTTAAGTGACTTGCCCAGGGTCATACAACTGGGAAGGGTCTGAGGCCAGATTTGAACCTAGGACCTCCTGTCTCTAGGCCTGGCTCTCAATCCAATGAGCCACCCAGCTGACCCCAATACTGCGCTTTTTAAGAACGAGGGTCCCTCTAAGTGGAAGACATTGGCACATGCCCATAATCCCATCAGCTGAAAAGTGCTGAAGCTGGTGGACCATTTGAATTTGTAGGTTCTGAGCTGCAAGACCCACTTATATGTCCGCTGTAATACAGCTGGTGATCCCCTGAGAGGATCCCAAGGAGAAGTAAACCAGTCCAGATTAGAAAAATGGAGCAACTTAAAGCCTCCTTAGCATTAGAATTGGACCTGTAAAGGACTTCTGAATGTTTTGTATAGGTTAGATGGATACCTAGTAAAGGAGAGAGGAAGGGAGGAAAAAGGGGCAGAAGGAGAGAGAAAGAGATAGAAGAAGAAAGGGAGGAGAGGGAGAGAGAGAAAGGAAAAGAAAGCAAAGGAGAGAGACAGAAGCAGAGAGTTTGAGAAAGAGTGATGAGAGGAGAAAGAGAGGGAGAGGGAGAGAGACAGAGAGCATATCCAAATTAGAGTCTTCAAAGGTCAGGGGTGAAGAGGGGGAGTGCATTCCAAGCATGGCATGTGCAAATGGCACAGAGATAAAAGATGGAGATGTTGTATGGCAGGATCAGCAGGAAAAAAGACCAGTTTGATTGAACTCTAGAATGTAGAAGGGGCATTATTATGTTTAAGAAGCCTAGAAAGGCAGGCTAGAGCCAAGTTTGCATTAAGCTCTTACTAGGCATTAAACCCTGGCATTTTTAAAAAGACAAAAACCCCAAACAGTTACTGCCCTCTAGGAGCTAACATTCTGCAGATGCTCAGTAAGGCCAAAGAAGGAAATTTAGTCCCACAATTGGGCTGGGGGACAAAGGGAAGGAAAATGAGCCAGGCTTTTGAAAAATTACCAAAATGCACACATTTTATTTGGTATTGGTATCTCATGAACACTGTAAAATCTGCAAACAAATTCACAGGCATAAAACTACTAAGCAGGAGCATCTTGCCCTCATGTTTTGCTTACTCAAACAGAGACACATGGTGGCAGGATATGCCTGAGCTCACACACAGAGGGGCTTTGGCACTACGGGCAGAGAATAGAGATGCCCACTTTGTCCCACTGCTCACAAGTCCCTTAATATGCCTGCATTTCAGAATTGGAAAGGTTTTCTATTTCTGGAGGTTCTGGAAAAAGTCAAAGAAATATAACTGAGTTTATTAAGTCAAGGCCTTTTGCCTCATTTTCTACATAAGTCAGATGGGACTCGTCATATCTGCTGGCTCACAACCCCAAAAGAATTTTATAGAGACTCGTTTAATAAAATCTCTCCGGCACTTTGAGCATCCTGAGGAAAGGGGGCATCGTTCCTCAGCCTCCCTGAGGCCTCGATGAGGGGCATAGGAGTCATCTTCAAAGACAGTTAAACCTTTACTAGATGAAAGGAAAGATGGTGGAATTAATTGGGAGCATTTTAGCCATAAATCACTTTAGTTAAGAAATACACACATGACCTTCAGGTAGCAAGGTAAATTCTAAATAATTGGGGTTTGACTAAAGGCCATTAAACTTACTGAGTAGGAACTGCGTCCAGGGGAGATAGAGTGGACACTTCTCCCCCCCAGAGCAAGACGCCTCGGACTCCTGCCACAACTTCTTGGCGTGGCATTGTATGAGAACGTCCTGTCACCCTCAAACACAGCCCAGTGAAAGGTGAGATCTGGGGGTCACCATTGAGCTTAGAAAGTCCGTTTTTGTAGGGAGAGAGTTATTTGGATGCTCTTCAGTTCAAGTAGAGGATATCTAATACAAATTTATTGGGCCAATTAGCCTAATGAGATGAACCCTGAAGAATTCACGGTACCCATAAATCTGAAGGGGAAAAATCACACAGAGCCGACAGCTTCAATTATTTCCAGTTAGCTTGACAGATCTATAATAAATAACTTTTCATCCTTTTGAGATGGAAGCCTACTTAATAACCACTTGCTTGTACCTCTTTTTGGAGTGCTCTTTTTTTCCTAAGGAGACTAAGCAGCATCCGAGCCGCTGGTGTTCCTCTACCTCCAACTACAGGAGGAAAA
The DNA here is from genome assembly GCF_027887165.1 of Monodelphis domestica. Classification (NCBI taxonomy): domain Eukaryota; kingdom Metazoa; phylum Chordata; class Mammalia; order Didelphimorphia; family Didelphidae; genus Monodelphis; species Monodelphis domestica. Next base: position 37,302,789 of record NC_077233.1, on the reverse strand, counting down.
TGCGTTTCTCAATTAAGAAAATAATAATTTTATTTGCATGTAAAATGGTGTTTGTGCAGCTTTTGTTTAGAAGAAGAAGAAAAAAAGACCTGTCATTTGTATTCTTCCCAAGAAGAGTTCATTTCCATAAAACCAGTTTATGTGACATAGTTATCTACAGCATTAAATACATTTTATATCATCAGACTTTTTTAACGATATATTTAAAAAATGTATTTCTATTTAGCTTAAACGTGTTAGGAATCATCCTGGGGGACTGTATGAAAATGTAGTCGTTTATTTGTAATTGCCAGAAAATGGTTTACAAAATTGTTAGTGGCTTTTATTGCGTGCGCCCTGCTCCTGGAGCACTTGCTTGTTAATTAGAGAAATTTCAACTGTCATAGTCGGCAATTATAGCTTCTGTATCATTGTCTGTTATGAATAGTCAATGAGGTCTGATTAATATGCATGAGCAGCAGTATATAGGGTGTGCATTGGACCACAATCCAGCAGCCTTAGTACAGCAGTAGAGGGAGTGTTGTGGCCGAGGAGGGAGGGAGGAGGGAGGGAGGAGGGAGGGGGGAAGCAATAAGGAGAAAGAGGTAGCAGCAGCAGCTTCCCCAGGCAGCCCTCTCAGTGCCATGCCAGCGGGAGCTGCTCGGCTCACTCACCTGGCCGTTGCAAAGGATATCTGATACTCCATGAGGGCGAAGTAGCCGGAGCTGGTGGCTGGTGTCTAGACAAGTGGCTGTCCTTGCCTGCCGTTCCTCTAAACATGGGATGCAGCCTGTGCAGCCTGCAGAAGCAAGAAGAGCAGTACAAATTACTGTATGAAGTTTGCCAGGTAACCAAGGGGATCTTCCAGCCGCCCCAAGGATGCAGGTTCTCGGCCAGCTAGCGTGGTGGGAATAGGACGCCTTCTGGAAGCGGCGTGTCGGAAAGTCTTTGCAGGAAGGGGAAAGGCAGAGAGTTGTAGCGTGCATGTGCTGCCCGTTTACTCTCTCTTGTGATTACTTTTCCAGATGCTCCAAGAGGCTTAATTCTGCCTAGCTAAATAGATGTTGACGTGTAATTAAAGCAAGGTCCCCGGGCAGCCCCATCCCCAAAGCCGCTCCCCACAGACATTTCTCCCCGTGCGTGTTAAGTACCATGTCTCGAGGAAGGGTCATAGCTTGGTCATGCACTCTTTGAACAAGTTGCCGGAGACTCGTCTGATGATGGATGCCTGGGAGGTTTTTGTCTCTGTTTACAAATAGTTGTGAGGGATTTCTTTCAGGGGAGCGCGGGCATCTTCATGCTTTCAGCAACTTCTCCGGATGGGACATGTGGTTCAGATTTATGTTTCACACTTTGAAATGTCCCTACCTCGAGCTTATACACAGAGGGAAAGACAGACAGACAGAAAGACAGAGAGAGGGAGGAAGAGGAGGAGGGGGGAGGGGCATGAATTTGGATGGAGATGTCCCAAGCTATCAGCTGCTTGCTTTCAGTTAACTAGGGGGAAATTGAAAGCTAGATTGAAAGAAAACACAGAGTTTGAAAAATGAGACTTTTTTTTTTTTAAACTACGTGGTAAATTGGCTTTTGTTTGAGGATGGGGGGGATGGATTTAGAATATGTCATTACTCCGATTCTGGTGAGTCCGGCTCTAATATCATTAACTCAGCATTCATTTTCTGAGGGGATTGAAGAGCTTGAATGAACCTAACTGCATAAAGTTTTTCTTCAGTAAATTTAAAAAGTTGTCCTTCCATTGAAATACCTTTGGGGGAGGAGGGGAAGGAAGAAAAGAAATAGGAATACTCAGATCGCTCGGAAAAAAAAATAAAAGACATGGGGAATGTTTTTCTTTTAGTGAATTAGACAATGATTGCTATTTTAGCATAATATGTAGTTCTTCAAAAGGTATTTCATTTGACCAATTACACACAATAGCAATTTTCCACTTAAGTTTTCTGAAGTTCTAAGATCCAAAATGTCTCCCACCCTCCCTTCCCTCCTCCCTCCCGGAGATGGTAAGTAATTTCATCTGGGTTATTTATCATAGCATATATACTTTTAAAAATCCCGAAATTTCAAATGTGAATGGCTTAGGAAGAATTTGGTTTGAGAATTGTCATTTTCCCAATTGCCGGCAGAGGGCGATTATCGTTACAAAAGAAGCCCGGGACAGAGTGCTGGGACCTTTGTGTATTACCTGCATCTGATCTACACTGGACTCTTCTGGGGCAAGATGTAGAAACATGCTGGAGGCCAGATTTATTTGGAGGCTTTCCTTTGCCTCGCCTTTCCTTTCATAGGTGCAGGCAGATTCTCTCTGGTATCCTTTCCTTGTTATTAGTCATAGGGCAAAGGACTCTATTGTGAAATAGTTTTCTTGAGTTTGACAAGGAGGGCATTTGCCAGGAGACCAGGTTTCTTGGACTTAAGCGGTCTCCAAAAATGGGCTCAGATTCAGCCTCCAGTTGTGTGCTGTTGCATCCATTCCCCTTTACAGCCAGGCACTGCTTGTCATAATAGTTAGCCCTTGTCACTGCCAAGTGGGCTGAGCTGGAGCTCTCTAAATGAGTCAGTCTCACATTCAAGAAGTGAAAGGAGAACAAATAGAAGCCAGCCTTTCAGCCAGGTAATGGAAGGGTCTCCGGGCTAGAAGTGAGCCACAGAATATGGAAATCGCCACCTGTGTGGCACAAAACATTGCCATTAACTTCCTATTTCCCTTCCTCCAGAGGAGGGAAATATCATTTCATGGTCATGATAGTAGATTAGATAATTAGCTCAAGAGGCCATGGCTGTACCTCTACTAGACTGATTTTTCTCAGGTTCATCTCTCTAATTTGGCAAAAATCTTATTTCCTAAATAAATCAATGTTGTTAGATTTTGTTTATTTCTTACTTTTTTGGACAAGATGAATTTATGTGGAAATATTTGGGAGCAAAACACGACACAATGAATTTTGATAAATGGCTCCCATCTGGTCTATACTTTGTCAGCAATTTAGTAAACCAGGCAGATGCACTTTGAGGAAAACGAAAGCTACTTTTCAGGCAAGTTCCTAGGCTTGTAGGATCATCAGTCATGCAGCTGGACCTGCAAGGGACCTCAGACACCACCTAATCCAGCCCCTTTATTTTACAGATGAGGAAAATGAGACCCAGTTAAGCCTAAATTGCTTCCCCAAGGTTGGAAGCAGAATTTGGATCCAGGTCCTCAGTGTTGACAGTGGGATCAGTCACCTCTCTCGTGTCTTCATAGAACTTAGAATCATAGGAATCCCCAAAGCATCACTCCTATTAATAATGGCACTTTCCCCGTTATCCCTTAAAGCTTTCTTATAGCTGAGAAATTAAGGCTTTCACAACCAGTTCCAGAAGGCCAAGTTGCCGGATTTAATAAGTTTTCAGAATTGGAGCACGAAGAAAATTAAATATTTCCAGGCTCAGAATTTATCCCTTTCTCATCCAGAGGTAATTCAAAGAGATGCTCTTCATTAGGGTCCCTGGCATGCTGCCTGCATTTTCTTTGGGGGGCTGCTGTGAGCCTAATGATGTGGAACAATGATTGGGTTTCTTGTTTCACACACACCTTATCGTACCTTTAATCACATCATAAAAAAGAAAAACAAATTAAGGGTAACAAATTAAGGGTCCTAGTCATCAGAGTGCATTGCGAGTGCTTTGAATAGCTTTGCTGGCCATTGGGCACTGGTCAAGAGCACCGAAAGAGGACTAGCCCTCTGAACTACACAGTGATTTCTCCTCAATGTTTTCAGTACCAAATAGTTATTTAGCTTCTCAAACGTGTCCATTCTGCACGCTTCTGCAGGAACTGCTACCTGCTGGAGATTTCCTCTCTGGATGAGCACTCCACAACAGGGTTGATCCAGTATTGGGTTTTATTTTTCGTTACTGATATTTAAGTTGATGGTTGTTCTCTACCTTGGGGAGATGTGCCCCAGAGTCCCCAGCTTATTTTTCAAGACTCAGGAGCATCATTAAAGGAAGAACAGATGGAGAAAGGATGGAGCTGCTTGGAGGTTATCTGGGGTGCATCTTCTTCTTGTATAAATTAATTGAAAAAGAAGATCAAATGGCTTAGGGGATTGGTAAGGGAATAGGAAGCCTTTCCACCACCTGGTCACCTTCACTGCCGGGTCACTAGGCAGAATTCAACTATGGCTGGTAGGAACTAAAAGTCATTATTAAGTAACTGTTGTTCAGCGGAAATGACTTGGTGGGCTTCAGTATTTTCCTTTGTACAGGAAGCCCTCTGGCATGCCTGTTGACCCAATTTACTGGAAGGGGTTTTAGTGATGAGGTTCAGTTAGCCCCAGATGGCATCCTCCCAATATAAAGTGGGAGAGACTCACCCTTAAGTGTAAAACCAAATAGGGAGGGAGCATCTAGTGACTCAGTGGATTGAGAATCAAGTCTAGAGACAAGGGATCCTGTGTTCAAATCTGGTCAAGTCATTTAACTTGCATTACCTAGCCCTTACTATTCTTCCACCTTAGAACTAATAAATAAGTGATGCTGAGAAAGAAGCTAAGGATTTAAAAAAAAAACAAGTAAGGAGGGAACTGAGTCTGAGATACCCATACCTTCTTATATCCTTCCTAAAATGATTCTTTGAGATAATTTTTTAAAAGCTAACTCAACTAAAATAAGCAGAGAGAGTAAACAGAGAAGGAGAAGGAGAGAAGAAATTAAGGAATATTTCTGGTTAAAGTTTAGCTTTTATTCAAATCAGGCATTAGATAAATATTTATTCAAAGAACCAGCTAAAGAAACAAAGTTCTTACAAGTGTTAACAATAATAGACATTAATATAGTACTCTAAGATTCACCAAGCTCATTACACACATGCACACATTATATATATATATATATATATGTATGTATGTATGTATTTCAAACCCTTATCTTCTGTTTTAGTATTCATTCTAAGGCAGAAAAGCAGTAAGGGGCTAGGCAGAGTTAAGTGACTTGTCCAGGGTCATACAGCTAGGAAACATTGGAATCCAGATTTGAACCCAAGTCCTTCAGCATTACAACATTATTGATTAGAAGATAAGCTCCCTTAAGGCAGGAACCATGTTTTTACGTTTATCACTATCTCCAGTGCTTAGCACCATCACTGGCACCCTAGCAAGTACTTGATAAATGCTGGATGATTTCATTTCAGTTGACTTTGATGGCAACCCTATGAAGAAAATGCTCCAGTTATGATTATATATATTTTAATAAAGAAGAGGAAACTGAGTCTGAGAGGGTTTAAGTGGTTTTCCCAATATCAGAAAGCTAGCTGATATCTGTGGCAGAATTCAAACCCATGTCTTCTTTATGCCAAGCCCAGTATTCTATCCATTAGGCAGGACAAACTGGGACTAAAAGAAGACTTGAGATAGCAGCTACTGAGGGAGCAGCTCTGTCTGCTGTAGTTCCACATGGTCAAGACTTTGTAAAAATCTTGTTGCCAATAGGTCCCTTTCACATCAGCAAACACTATTTGATGTCTGTTTTGCATAGCATTATATTGAGTATTTGAATAGGGAATTGACTTAAAGCAGCCAACTTTTATGGATTAGTATTACATTTGAAAGTCCACATTGCAGAACAGCCACAAAATCAATATGGTGTTCTATGGTATAAACACCATCAAGAACTGAAGGCTGAACAGCCAGTTATTTACAGACTAGTAAAAGCTAACCCATTCTGATTGTTTTAGAGCTCTGTGGACTCCCTATTCGATGTCAAGGGTAGCCTGCGGAGTTCCTGTAACCAAGCATTATATATTTGGGGCTCAAAGGAACTCTTGAGGTCATCTACTGTCACCCAAGCCCTTCTTTGCAAAAATGAGGAAACTTTGGTCTAGAGAGAATAAAGATGAAGAACACACAGGCAGTAAATGGCAGGCCCAGAGTTTCAACTTAGCTCCAAGTCCAATAATCTTGCTGTTCATAATAAAAGAAAAACTTCTCATTCTCTTGTAAACAGCCTATTTCTTGTTTAAATTAAGCATATATAGTCCTCAATTAGATAAGCACGATCTTGATGGCTTTCCAAAAATAAATAACTGCAATAATTGCATTTAGCAAGTGTGTAATATTTGCTCCAAGAATAAAATAGATACACCAAAAGATCAGCTGTGTTTCACTCCTTTTGAATATGCTTAAAGTGACTAGTGGAGCACATGTATGAGGTTTTTCAGATCTCCAAGTACTATGTGAATACTAGCTCCTCCGTAAGAGGTGATAGAAATGAATAAACTTGATCTCCATAATATTGTAGGATCTTTTACGCTTTGTGGGAAAGTAGAAGCTTTTTTATTTAAAAGAAACGTTATTTCAGAAAGCTTTGTTCTAGGGAAAGTTTTTTCTCCTTGAGTTTGTTGGCAGAGATAGAGGATCTCTGCTTGACGTGGAGGGAAGGGATGCAATCTTCACAAAAGAGCCCTCTGGCTATTGCTGTGCCTGTGTGTAGCTGAGAAAGTCTTCTTGTAAAATCAGTTATTTTCCAGAAGCTGACAAGTGAAATTGGCCTCTTCATTTCACAATGAGTGATCGAGTACCCCTGCATGTCAGAAACCGATAAAGAAGACATTCTGTCCTATTATCATTGCATAAGAAGATAAAGGGGGAGGAGGAAGGGGATTAATACTCTTTTTAATTGGCCAACATATGACCAGGTACTACTTAAGTGGAGAAGTTTGTCGATCTAGAGCTGAAAGGGACCTCAGACCATTTGGTAAACCCCCTTATTTTACAGATTAGGTAACTGAGCCAAGAAATAGTAAGTAACTTGACTAAAGTCATCCTAGTAGTATGTAAGATTTCATATTGGGTCAAATAATTCCAAGTTCAGTTTTCTTTCCTCTTCACAATCTCTTAATTTTTTTAACTCTTACCTTCCATCTTAGAATTAGTACTGTGTAAGGGTTCCAAGACAGAAGAGTGGTAAGGGCTAGCCAATGAGGGTTATGTGACCTACCCAGGATCACACAGCTAGAAAGGTTCTGAGGTCAGATTTGAATCCAGGACCTCTTATCTCTCAGTCTGGCTCTCTAACCACTGAACAACTTAGCTGCTCCCCACACCCCTTATCTTCTTTCCAACTCCTTCCCTCCAGTAGCTCTTCCAGTAGTAGCCAAAGCACTTTCTAGTTCCTTAATTTCTTCAGGTAGGAATTGTTGAACCAACTCTAACCAAGTCTCCAGCTGTCTTAAATAGCCCAAACTTGGATTTGAAAAAGCTTTAGCAATGATGAATGATTTGGTGGCTGGGACTTTTTAATGGGTTGCTCCGATACATCTGCTTCTTGTGTTGAAGCAGGTGGTAAGAAGTCACAGGGGAGGAGACAGCTTCTCTGCTTTACTGTCACCCATCAGACATAGCAGGCTGAAAGAAAACATATGGAACAATGAAAAAATGCCACTTTAATAAATGTCTTGCATTGTGTTCATTAATAATGAAGAGAAAGGTCATGGTTCATTTGGGGCAACACAAAAGATGATAATCATCCACAAGGCTATTGGAAAAACTGAGTAGATGTGGCTTTTTGGAGCCCCTGAGAATTTCTGGATCTTCTTACCATTATAGGATTGGGTTGACTTAAGGCATCGATGTTCACTCTCTGAAACTCACGGAGCAGTATATCTCCTTGACTGCTGTGGTAGCCTTTGTCAGATGAATGGGTCATTTTAACAAGCCTTCCTTGTTAAGCTGGCCGTTGCCATATCCATGAAAGAAAAATTCTACTTTTGACATTTGAAGGACTTATTCCGTTGTACCTTGAACGATCTGATTTACCCATGCTTGTGAATTTTATGTCATAATTCCGTTGAACTGTATCCTGTTGGTCAACTTTGATAAGCAACCTTTTCAGAGCTTTGGCCATTGGCCAGGGATTATAAAATGCACTTGATGGCTTCCATCAGCTTGTGATTAGCTCAGGGGCTCCCCCCTATCCTGATCTCTGTTTGGTTAGTGTTTTCCCCACCACCACTTTATATGTTGTTTGTAATTTGGATGGAAAGGGGAATTTGGAAGAATGTGCAAGTTCTGTTTTATTTATGCTGAATTTGAAGTACTGATGGGGCATTCGAGTGAAAATGAGCAACAACCAGTTGACAAATGGGGGCTGGAGGTTAGGAGAAAGATTAAGGGGAAATCTATGCATCTGGCAGTCATCTTGGCTCCTCGGTTTGACCAGCAGTTTCTTAGAGGCACTGGCTCACTTACCATGAGGATTATTAGGCACTCCTCCAGAACTTAATTGAGGTTAAAGAGTTTAACCCAAATACTATGTACATGTAATTTTAATAGCTCTAGAGGAGATAGATCAATGAAAGCTGGGCAATAGTGAAAAAACAGTATTGAGCAGGGGCAGCTAAGTGGCAGACTGGATAGAGTACCAGGCATAGAGATGAGAGGTCTTGGGTTCATATCTAGTCTCAAACACTTCCTGGCTGTGTGTCCCTGGGCAAGTCACTAAACCCCATTGCCCACCCGTTGGCACCATTACACAGAATTAAGTCTAAGATAGAAGGTAAGGGTTGTTGTTATTTTTTTAATAATAGTATTGAGAAGGTAAATTTGAGTTGGAGCTATCACACTAATGATGCCTATTTAACTTGAAATTTACATTTCAGGAGAGCAGAGATTTTCAATTTTGATCATTGCTTCCATTGGGGACCCAGGACAGTGCCTGACATTCCTTTGATCTACAAATATGGATTAACACCTGCTTGTTCTAATGACACAAGTACAGAGTAAATCAATCCCCCCTTCAGTGGGCTTACATTCTAAAGGGGGAACCAACAAGAATATGTACAGACACAAACAGCATCGAATGAATAGACACACAGATGGGCACCAAACTTAGAAAAGAGTTCAATGCAGAGAGTTTGGGAAGCAGCTCCCCCCAGATGCTGAGAGGAGCCAGAGAGACTCCATGCAGATGAGGATGCCCAAGCTGTATCTTCATGGAAGAGAGGGACTCTGAAGTAGAGTTAAGGAGGGCAGCACATTCCAGGAAGAGATCTCAGCCCTGCAGACATAAACATTGGAAATGTCTCCTGATGAGTGAGGAACAGAGAGAGGGCCAGCCAGCTAGGCTGGTGTACCGAAGGGAATTAAGCAGGTGGCATAAGGTTGGTGCCAGATGTGAAGGGCTTTAAAAGCCCAGCTGAAGAGTTTTAATCATAAAGGCAATAGGAATCCACTGGTGTTGGTGCAGTGAGAGAGTCACATGGTCAGATCTGCACTTGGGAAATATTGCTTGGGGTAGCAGGGTGCAGGATGAAGTGTGCAGTGGGGAGCTAATTGAGGGCTTGAACTTCAGGAGGTAAGTGTGTGAGTACCAAGAATAAATAATGCAGAAATGCTGGGAAGGTAAAACAAGGTAAGATTTGGCAGCTGGTTGGATATGTGGGACAAGGGAGAGTGAGAAGTCCAGAAAAATGGTAATTTTATGAACTCGAGACAGTGGAAAGATGGCGATGCCTTCAACAAAAATAGGGAGGCTTAGAAGGAGGGTACATAGTAAGTGCTTAACAGATGATTTTTTAATTGAAGGAGGATGGATGGATGGATGGATGGATGGATGGATAGACAGATGGATGGATTTGCTTTTTTCAGTGGTCATATTTAGTTGTCTAAATCCTGATATACAAGACTTGAAAGAACATGAAGTTTTTCATTCAAAATACTAATGCAACAGATGGATAGGACACGAGAGAAAAAATAGATAGCTGTGTTGTAAAAATCAATAGTTAAGATTATAATTGGAGAGTGGGAGTTTCTTTCCTGGTCTCAACTGTGCTAGTATTTTATATGAAGGTCTGGCAGAATTCTAAGGGGAAAAAATCTATTAATATTATTAATATCCCTCTAGTAACCCTAGATAGCATTTACATGATTCGTTATGGTTTAAAAGCACTTTGGTTACACCATTCCACTTGATCCTCACTGTAATTCTTAGGTAGTTACTACAGGTGATATCATCCCCACTGTACAGATTAGGAATTTGAGTTTCACAGAGGTTATCCAGCTAGTACATGTTGGAGGAAGAATTAGAACTCAGATATGGGTAGGGGGCCCATAAAGAGAGAGAGGAGCCTCACATGTGTCAAGGAGAAGAGAGCCCTACATATATAGTGAGGTATGGCTAAAACAGGGCAATATAGGCATTTCTAGCCTCTTCCTTAAGCCCTTCCCTTCTCCAACAAAGACTTTCATTCCAACTAGGAGGGAAAGCAGAGGAAGGGCTCAGAGACTATTCTGTTCTACTCAGAGAAAGAGAGAGAGGTTCTTGGGCCAGAATTATATCTGCTCCCTTAAATATTGTTAGCCTCGGAGAAATAATTGACTTACACCTAAATTTTGATCACTTTGTCATTTGGAGAAGGGAAGGAAGACCTCAAGCTATCCATGGCTTGGCTCTTTTCTGCCAAATACTAGTTCTACAACAAACACACATAGTGAATAGTAAAGGAAGGTATTTATCTAAATTGGTAGCAAAAGCAAATCAGAGAGAAGGTATTCACATAGGAGAATATATACCAGACAATACAGACTGAAGGAACTCTTCCATTGGGAGCAAGACAACTCAACTGAACAAAAACAGAGTTCTGGATCTCACCCAAGGGGAACTCACTGCCCTCTCTAGTGTATCAAGCTGGGAATAGGGACATGACAGAGACTGCCATCTCCTTTCAGATCTCTCCAGAGTCTTTTCCTTCAGCAACCTGTGGAATTAGAAGGCACCTAAAGTGACTTTACTGGAAACTTCAAGGATCCCAAAGGAGACTAGACATTGAAGAATACTAAAGACTGGCAAAGGATAGAGCTTTCTTACCTTTTGCCAACTCCATCCAGCCCCTCAGACAAGGAAGGGCATTCATCTCCAACAATAAGGAAAGAGTCTCAAACCAATGGGCCTGGACAGGGATTGCACAGGTATTTGCTCTTTCCAGGACCAAAGATTTTTCCAGTAGACATTATGCAACTATATAATATGCTCTACTAGTTATGTAACTATATAATAATACCATGTAAGATCAGTATCAAAAGTGATAGGGACAGTGAGCTAGCACAACAGATAAAGTCCCAGGCCTGCTGTTGGGAGGACCTGGGTTCAAATCCGGGCTCTGACATTTCCCAGCTGTGTGACACTTGGCAAGCCACTTAACTGATCATCTAGCCCTTGCTGCTCTTTTGCCTTAGAATTGATACTAAGACTAAAGGTAAGGATAAAAAAAAGGAAGGAAGGAAGGAAGGAGAGAGAGAGAGAGAGAGAGAGAGAGAGAGAGAGAGAGAGAGAGAGAGAGAGAGAGAGAGAGAGAGAGAGAGAGAGAGAGAGAGAGAAAGAGAGAAAGAAAGAAAGAAAGAAAGAAAGAAAGAAAGAAAGAAAGAAAGAAAGAAAGAAAGAAAGAAAGAAAGAAAGAAAGAAAGAAAGAAAGAAAGAAAGAAAGAAAGAAAGAAAGAAAGAAAGAAAGAAAGAAAGAAAGAAAGAAAGAAAGAAAGAAAGAAAGAAAGAAAAAGAAAGAAAGAGCCTTACATGGAAAATAGATGAACATCTGTAGCCTAATAGAGCTAATGTCTTGGCATGCACATATCCTTGGGTCATGCTTGTTTCTACACAAAGAAACATCCTCACCATTAAAAAAAAAAAGCTTCTGTAAGCTTTGTGAATTATAGAACAACTGGCTTACAACTCATATTCTTCTGCACAAAAGCCATCCCTAGTCACCATATTAAGCCCATTAATTCGGCAGGCAGATTGGAAAATAATAGTCCTTTTTCCAAAATACATCACTGAGGTTGTGGATGCCCATCCGGATGTATTCATCTATGCAGTCCTTTACTCTCAAATGAAAGCTAAAAGCATTGATTGAAATTTAGGATGCATCATATGATAAATAATATACTTTTTTCCTAAAAATTCTCAAGAAATATGAGCCGCCATCCTTAATCAAGCAGCTGTTTTATGTTTTGAGAGTCTAGTGGTTCACCAAGCTAGAAAGCTGTATCTTCCATAAAATTTCACTTGGCATTCCATAGTTGAAGATGCTACAGATGTGTGTGTGTGTGTTTTCCCCAGAATGAATACAATATATTACACTTGGGGCCATGTTTTATCTCGTTATGAATTCACTACAATGGAGATCTTGAAGTATATATGCTGTACACTTAATGCATGAATTACAATACGTATATAATGTACATTATGATACATAAGGCTGTGTGTGTAGTTTGGATATTTTTCTGGTGAGATGATTCATTCATCCACGTAATCTTGTGTTATTACTCCTTTGATGTATTATTTCCCTCTGCCTCATATTAGATCTTTTTTTTTTCTCTTTGGGGGCCTTATCCAAGCCTGAGATTTGTGGTCTCTTTTGCAATGTATCTAGGAACTTTCCTAGAGATTGAAAGTGTCATTTAAAATAGTTCTGTCGGATTAAATTCCTATTTCTGTGAATTCTACAATTGAAAAGTGAGACAGTATTATAGGATGCGTGATGGGCATTTTTCCAAGGGTGAAGCTAGAGGTGTGAGTTAGGGGAAAAAAGACCCAGAGAATGTCAGAGCTATATGGGGACTCTGGAGATCATAGAGATAGTACCTCATTTTACAGAGGAGGAAATGAAGAACTTAAAAAGAATGTGACTTGCCCAAGGTCACATGTTTACTTAATAACAAAATCAATTCAAACCCATTTCATGTGATTTTGTCTAATGCAGAAGTTCTCGAATGATTTTTATTTCAGAATCCCTTTATGTTCTTAAAAATTATTAAGAATCCCTCCCCAGAAGCTTTTGTTTATCTTTATTTGTTATATTAGAAATTATAATGGCTTAATATTATTGTGAAAATAGTTTTTGCCTTTTGGACCCCTTGAAAGGGTCTCAAGATCTCCAGGAACCACACTTTAAAAACTGAGAATCTAATGCCGCTTCTTCTATACCCATTCTTACACTCAATTAATAAGCACTCTACAGTGTCCTTTTAAGCACTAAGGATAGAAAGAAAGACAAAAATGAATAAATACTTGCCCTCAAGGAGCTTACATTCTAACCAAAGAGCCAATGCATATATAGATAGAAAGACAGACAGATAACACTAGCAGATGGATGAGACCAAGAAAGTCTTTGTGTATAAGGTAGCAGGTATTTAGCCGAGTCTTAAAGGAAGGAAAGAGTTCTACTAGTCCAATGTGAGAAAAAATAATATATTCCACACATGGGAGACAGCCAGAAAAAAATGCACAAGAGATGGTGTGTCATGTGTGAGGAATTGTAGGAAGACCATCCTGGCTAGGCTAGAGAATGCAAGATGGAGAATATACAATGAAGCCAGAAAGATAGATTGGAGGCAGCTTGTCAAGGACTTTAAATGCCAAACAGAATTTTTATTTGATTCTAAAGTCATTAGGCAACCACCTGAGTATGCTCAGAAGGGGAATGTCATGGTCAGATCAGAACTGAAGAAAATCATTTCGGTAGCAACCTGGATTGGATGATGAACTCCCAAAGGGCAGAGACTCTCTTCTGCCTTTTTTTGTATGCCCAGCACTTCTCACAGTGCCTGATCCATAATAAGTTCTCCATAAATGCTCATTGGCTTACTGACTGACTCGATTGAAGAGAGATTTGAAACAGGGAAACCAATTAGAAGCCAGATGTAAATAGCCGGATGAATTGTGAACATTCTGTGAATAGTGCATCCTATCCAAGTGATTGTTAGACTGGTATTGCTGTTCTTTCTAATCCTTTATGCTTATAAACTGTTTTGACCCCAACATAATATTTTTGCATATCGTATATGTTCAAAGAGAGACTTTTTTCATTGATTCTGAAGCCAGTTTCAATTGTGCAGTGTACCAGGTTGTCACCTCAACAACATCAGTCATCTCAAGGATCAGAATCACAGAATTACAGAACTGGAAGGGATCTCAGTGACCATCTAATCCAAAGAATCATCCTGCAGCATCCACCCTTTAAAAAATACCTTACCTTCTGTTTTAGTATCAGTTCTAAGGCAGAACAGTAAGGACTGAGCAAATGGGGTTAAGTGACTTGCTCAGGGTCACACAGCTAGAAAACATTGGAAGCCATAATTGAACTCAAGTCCTCTTGACTTCAGGCTTGCACTCAATCCACTGTACTACCTAGCTGCTCCAACATCCCCTTAAATAAGCAAGTATTCCAGTCATTGGCTGAAGAACTCCAATGACTAGAAATCCATTACTTGCCTAAGCAGCCCATCCCATCATTGGGGAGTATTTCCTACCCTCAGGTGGAAACTCTTCTCTTTTCCTAATATGCCCTTCCAGGGCCAAGCAAGATTGTTCTTAACACCTGTTCTACCTGATAACCCTCTCTTTCCCTTTAAAATATTGACAGTGCATACATGTGTGCATATGTATGTATGTGTGTATATATACCTATGTGTTGTCTTCCCAATTAGAATGTGAGTCCTCAGAGGCAGGTCAGGCCATGTTTTTGCCTATAGCTCAGTGTCTGACACATGATAATTGTTGGACAGATCCTTGTTGCCTGGGTAGACTCATCGTATCCCCCATAGCCTTCAGGGTCTGCTATCCAGGCTAAATGGACTTGTATCCTACAGACCACATAGACTTGCCCTCTCCAAATACGAGATTGAAGTTCCACCCAGGCTTGTGCCAGTAGGAGCTGTCAGACACTCAGAAGGAGGCACACATTCATTGTCCTTCTGTGGGATGAATCAGTGTGACATGAGATTAAACCCATGAAGGGATGGGCAGGGAGGTGTATCTACAAGTCAAAAAACCACTGACTCAAAGTTGTGCCCAAGCTACCATTGCCTCTGGAGATAAGGAAAGAGAAAACTCTCCTGCTGCCATGTTTTATAGCTCTGGGTGATGGCCAGCCCTATTCTCACTCCCAGCATTCTCCCTTTTTCCCCTCAGATCCACACTGGTGTGTTTTCTGAAGCAGAGCTCTGGACGAGTGTCCACCCAGCTGGGCTGTCTCTTCTGTAGATTGTAATATCAATGCTATAAATGTCATCTTCATATCTTCCAATCCCTTCTTCTTAGCTTTGCTGGCAGAGAACTTTTATTCTTTCTCTGACCCACCATAATTTTTCCCCTGAGCACCATCAAAATAACTCCCTCCCTTCATTTTCTCTTTTTCCCTTTTGCTGTCTACCTCTTTCCCCTCTATAATTCTCCCTCTCCTCCTCTTCCTCTCTCCCTCTCTTCCCTTTTATCTCTCTCCTCTATCCTCCCTCCCTCTTTCACTTGTGTGTTCTTTTTGCCATTTCCTTCTTTTTACCCTCTCCTTCCCTTTTCCTTCCTCTCTCTCTTCCTTTCTCTTCTCTTTCCCCAATCACTTATTTCTGTCCCTTCACCCTCCTCCCCCTTGTCTGTTCTTTACCTCTCATTCTTCCATCATGCACTCCTTTTCTTCCTTCCCTCTTGTGCTACTCTCCACACCTTTCCCCTTTTCTTTCCACTCTCCTTCCTCCATTCCTCCAGCTTTTTTTTTTTTAATTTACATTTACAGTATACTGTAAAGGATTAACATAGGGCTGGGCTCATATAGAGGCAACAGGTACAACAATCACCGCCCTCGGTAGGTTTCCCCTAGTTTCATGTTATCCTTAATAAATCAGCCTAAGATATGCTACCAATTTTGTCAGCGCTCCAGGTTTCATCTATACTGGCAACTCCTCTGTTGTGGGTAGCTGCCAAAAATGGCAGTTTATCCTTGTTCTCAAAGGAGGAGGTGACTAGTTTGTATCAATAGCGATTCAAAAAGAAGGGAAGATTCCAAATTGAAAGTCTTGACTCTGTACAATCATTCCAAAGTAAATAAAACTTGGGGCTTACAAAAACTGATGCTGCGGAATACCTGAAAGCAATAATCATTGAATCTGCTAGGCCAGTCATAATCCTGGTGTCTTCTTTTTCTTTGCTATTTGCTCCTGGTTCCTTCTGCTTTTCCCTTCTCCCCCAAACTTCCATGTTATCACTAACAACCCTTTTACAATGACTTGATTCTTTGTTTGTGCTGAAATTTAGAAGGCAAAAATAACAATAGCTGTTGTAGTAAGTCATGTCCGATTCTTTGTGACTCCATTTGGAGTTTTCTTGGCAAAGATAGTGGAGTGGCTTCCTTCTCCAACTCATTTGACAAATGAGGAAACTGAGGCAAAAAGAATTAATTGACCCACCTAGGGTCACAGAGCTAATAAGATTCTGAGGCTGAATTTGAACTTCAGAAGAGGTCTTCCTGACTCCAGATCCAGAACTTTATCCACTGTGCCACCTAGCTGCTTTAAGAAAAAATAGCTCATGTTTATACAGTACTTGAAGGGTTACAAATACAGGTATCCCTTCCACATCATGATTTCCTTGTCACAGTTTTGATAAATTGTGGTTAACATGAGACACTAAATGGGAATTTTTAGGAAGTTTTGCAGAAACTGCAGATGGCATGTGAAGGCCAGTGATGACACAGAAAAAGTTTAGAAATTCAGAAATGTTTACTTAATAGTGACCAGCCTATAAGCAAACACGTAACCCAAATTTTAATTTTACAATAAGGTAAACAGCCCATAAAGGAGAAAGAAAAAATTCAGGGTCCTTCTCTTGTACAAAAAGAGGACCAAAAAATTGTATGTGATGTCACCCCAGATTACGGGGTGACATGCTGCTAGTCCCTACAATATGGAATTTCAAAGAAAAAACTCCAGTATTCGGGGACAAACAGAATATAGAGGTTTAAGAGAGGGAATAATCAAAAGGAACTGAGCTTTGAAGCCTGGGGAAGTGGGAGAACAAGTGGACATCATAACAGGGAATAAAACAGAAATGGAAAATGGAAGGAAAAGCTTTTAGATAATTCTGTTTTGTGAATAACCAGTTTGCATTTTGTAAATTGGTTCTGTCTCCCTTCTCTATGGAATGTCAATTTTAAGAAATGAACATGGGAGCACGAGACATTATTTCTGCCCCCCTGCTCTCAGCTGCTGCAGAAAATAACACAAAAGAAGAAGAATAGATACCTTAGGAGATTTCCTCCCTTTTCTGCCTCTGCTGGCCAGGGACTTTCATAGCCCTGAATTCCCTGGACCAAAGATGCTTAATCTTTTTGTGTGCCATGGACCCTTAGGCAGTCTTGTGAAACCTATGGACCCCTTCCCAGACTCACATGCATAAAATAAGATATAAAAGAATGCGGGGAAATCATTGCCATTGAAATTCAATCATCAAGATAATTTACAATACAAATTCTCAGAACCCTTGAAATCTAGTGGACTCCAGGTTAAGAGCTCCTGTCCAAGGCAGTTAGTTATCTGGTTTGCTTCCTTCTGAAGGCCTGTCTTGGAAGCCATTCTAAAGAAACAGAAATAACTCCTAATAGAATATTTAAACTATAATATAAACTGCTTCACTTTTTCCTCTATTACAAGATGGAAGCCAAATAAGAAGGTAATCTAAGGAGGGCAATTCAGAGAAATCATGTATACTGGAAAGCTGAAATGCATTCATAGCTTTGAGCTAATCTAAGCAACATGGTACCAGGAAGTTAAAAAAGTCATTCTCTAAAATCTTTAAGGTTCGTTCCAACTCTAAATCCTATGATCCTCAAATGGCCACATACCAAACTCATCCTATGTAGTTCTTTGTGGCCAAGACCATTGCAGTGAGATCATTGATATCATTCTTTCCTTGTTAGCCTATCTTTGGAACTGGGAAAACTAAATCAAAAGAAAAAAAAAGATGAATATAAAAAGTATCTAATTTAATGCAATTTTTCCAATTCAGTGTTTTTCATTTGTATAATTTCCTTATTAATTACGAATATTTATAAAAACAAAGATGACTATAAGAAGTATCTAATTGATGCAATTTTTCCAATTGAGTGTTTTTCATTTGTATAATTTCCTTATTAATTACAAATATTTATAAACTTCAATCAGAAGTCCTGCCTGAGTGCTTTCTCTCTCACCTCAGATTTTTCTCAGGCTCTTTGTCTGAATTCTCCTTTGCTCCTGTCCCTCCCTAGTTTATATTACCCTTCTCTGTGTGCATATTGTATTACCTTAGTAAAATGTGAGCTCTCTGAAGGCAAAAGCTCAGACAGTTTTTCTCTTTCTATCTCTAGTATCTAGCAGAGAACCTTGCAACATAGCAGATGCTTAACAAAGGTTTGGTGAATTGGATTCACCAGTTCAACCTGGTGGAATTTTTATCCATCAGATCTTTTGCTTTCTTCCTTTTTGTCCTTTATCACTAGATGAGATACTCTTACCACCTGATTTCCAAGCCAAAAAACACTTACACTGCATTTATGCACTAATATTCCTTTTTTCCCCTAATGCCCTTTGTTACCCATAATAACTGTTGTTCTTGAGAATTAGTACTACCTAGAGAACAATGGAGAGGAGAATGGATGGTGTGAGCAAACTGCAGCACGCTACAAAACCAGTTTATGAAGGGGGCCCAGAGTAAGGGATGTGATCACAGAACTGCCTGTGTCTGGATGAAAAAGTAGATGGGCGGGTCATTTGGCAGCAGTAAAGTATAGTCGGTGGTAGTTGCTAATTGCTCACTTGTCTGACTCTTCATGACCCCATTTAGAGTTTTCTTGGTAAAGATACTAGAGTGGTTTGCATTTTCCATCTCCAGCTCATTTTACAGATGAGGAAACTGAGGCAAACAGGATATGAATCTATATTTGAACTTGTGTCTTTCTAAGTCCAGACTTGGGTCTCTGCCCTCTGTGCTGCCTAACTGGCCTTTGGACAGCCTTGCTATTCTACTAGTATCTCATCATGCCAACATTAGGGGAAGAAAAACATTACCATTAGAAGAGAACATGGAGGGGACAGCTGGGTTGCTCAGTGGATAGAGAGCCAGGCCTAGAGATAGGAGGTCCTAGGTTCAAATCTAGCCTCTGACTGTGTTTCTGTGACCGTGGGCAAGCCACTTAACGCCCATTGTGTAGACCTTACTGCTCTTCTGCCTTAGAACCAATGTGCAGTATTGATTCTAAGATAGAAAGTAAGGGGTTTTAGTTATATTATTTAAAGGAAGGGAATATGACCAAGAGTCACTCACAGGGTGGTCTGTCCTTTCCAGGTTATGTTCCAGATCATTGCAAAGAATACCCACACAAAGAGATGGCAGATCCATTTGAGGATATTGAATGTAAATATTTATGGTATTAATATTAAATAATGATTTAATTAATTAATAACCATGGTATTGTTATTAAGTTAATTGATGTAGAATTTGTCAAGGATCTCAGAGATCATTAAGGCTGAACTACTTATTTTACCTGTGAGGAAACCAAGACCCACATATCCAAGGAGACTAAGTGACTTGCCCAGGATTACATTGGCAGTAATGAGCAGAACCAAGATCTCAATCCAGGTCTTCTAGCAAACTTTCCTCTGTGCCCCCACCACCACATTGCCTTTTCCATAATGTCTTTAATTTCTATATAGCATTGTCAAAGGGCACAGAATTCTAGGCATGGTGGCCAAACAAAAATGGGAGATAGTGTCATCTTTGATGAACTCTACATGTAGGTTAGTGTAGCCAATGTGGAAGGGAGGAAATAACAATAAGACTCAAAGGAAGGAAAGGTCCAGGTTCTGACCTGGGGCTCAGTATATGATTAGAGCTGTGATTTAGAAGAAAATCAACTAGGCAGCTGAGTGGAGGAAGGATTGGAGTGGAGTCTTAATTCAAGAAGTCCAATTAGAAAACTATTGTAATAGTCCAGGCAATTGGTGATGAGGGCTTGAACAAGGAGAGTGGCTGAGTGAGTGGAAAAAAGACATGTAATAGATGTTTCAGGGCAGCTTGATGGATAGAGAGCCAGGCTTGGAGATGGGAAGTTCTGGGTTCAGATCTGGTCTTGGACACTTCCTAGGCTGGGAGACCCCAGCTGGGCAAATCACTTGTCCCAATGGCCTGGCATTACTGCTCTTCTGTTTAGGAGCTGATATTTCGCATCCTTTCTAAGATGGTAGGTAAGGGTTCTTTGTTTGTTTTAAAGAACAAAAGCCACAAAATTTAACAATCTACAAGACTAGCTCTGTGGGGCAAGGAGATGTGAAGAATTGAGGATAACACTGATATTGTAAACCAGATTGAATGGGAAGATGGTAATGCCTTGGACGTAAAATGGAAGTTATGGAAAGGAAGGAATTGAAGAGGAGGGCGTTAATGAGTTCTGTTTTGGACATGTTGATTTTGACATGCCTAGAGGATATTGAGTTCAGGATATCCAAGAAGCAGTTGATGATATGGGATTGGAGCTCAAGAGAGAGGCAAGAGCTGATAAATGTCATTCTATCTCTTCGTCTTTTTAAAGCTTAATGTTTAGATGTTGATAGAAGCAAAATTTAATGCTTTGTTTGCTTCTAATCCATGTAGATTCCTTAGTATATTCTTCTTCATCTCACTATCTTCTGATTAGACCCTCAATGCAACCAAAATCATTAACTTTCTATGGAGCATCATTGCTCTTTCATTGCTAATATTCCCTGGGTTCTATGAAAAATTTGCATTGCAACCAATAGAGAATTGCATATTTCAGTGCAGAGCATTTCTATTTTGCTTTGGAAGGAGGTCCGTGGCCTCTCTCAGGTGTCTAGGAAGGTTCCCTGGAAACCCTGAATATTTAGACAGTTCAGTAAAACACGTTTGCATTGGTCCATCTGGACTGGTTCTTGTGGTGTGTGAGATGTAAGCACTTCTAAACAAAGATTTTCCAGTATCTCATTTGCACATTTTACAGTTAAAATATGGAATTCTTGGCTAGCTTTTTTTTAGCATCCAAATGTAGACAAATATTTTTCTCACCTAAACCACTAAAAAGAAGAAAGTATTTCTTTCCCCCTCAATTTGCATTTCCCTCAGCAGGTTTTTACCATAATTTTGCACTATGAATATTGAATTTTGTCATGGTTCTCTAGAAGCTCAGGGTTGGTTTTGTGCTTTAATTCTGCACATCAACTAAGTAAGCAATGAAGTGGTATCCCTGCAAATATATTATTCCTCCAAATGATTCAAGCTTTGTTTACAGTGCTATGAATCAGGAAAATGAAATAGTCACACCTGCTCCCCACCACAGAAGAAAGCTTAAGCAAAGGGACTAGCCAGCCATCTGCAGAATTCAGATGGGCATTTTTCATGATGGGTAGAACAAGGAGCAGAAGAGAAATATTGTGAAGAATGACTAATTTCAGTTTTTAAAAGCTTAGGATCCCAGCCCTGAAGTTTGTCAGTTTTTCAGTTGACCCCAAACTTGGAAGGGATAACCAACAAACATAAAGAAGGTCATGGAATCCTAGGCTTAGTTCTGGAGGGGACCATATGACCATACAGTGCAACCCCTTTATTTTTCAGTTGAACAAAATGAGTGCTAATAAGAGGTCGTAACTCATTGTATAACTAGTAAATAGCCAAGTCCAGATCCAAGGTCTGTTGATGCCAAATCTTGGACTTTCTGCAACACAAAGCTGCCTCTCAATTTAACCTAGTCCTAATCTAAAGTTAATCTCCATTTCACCTTAACCAAACCTTGAACCTCCTGTTATAGGTTTCGTAGAGTCTATAAATTAATAGAATTCTAGAATTGGAAATGCTTTGAATTGCACAATACTGAGATAAAACGAAATGTATTCATAATTTTTTGTTCTCTATTAGAGAAGGGAAGGTTATATGAGGTAAGTACCCAAGGAGAAGCAAGGTATCTATTAAGAGTAAAATCAGCTAAAAGGAATAAACTTGTTGACTCCAAGTCATCAAGTCAGGTCAGAAGTAAGAGATGAAGAATTACTTTTGGGGAGTGTTATGTGGATTTCTTTTAGATGGTGGATGAGATGGCTTCCAACTAAGAAATTCTGGGATTCTGCTCAGGTCATCATCTAGTTTAATGCTTTTTATACTATCCAACACATTAAAAAGGAACATCTTCCTAGCCATATATTCTTAAAGTTTCTCTTAGCCATGTCTACTTCAAAAGATATTCTTGTTCTCGTGTATTCATGAATTCATTCCACAAATGTTAAGCACCTACACGATCATACGTAGAAGGCATGAAGTTCAGCTCTTGCAGAGGAGGCAAAGATGTATCAAGTATAGTCCCTTCTCTTAAGGAGTTTACAATCTGACAAAGATCAAATTCTCTATCCAGTTCAGTCTTACAGAGTACAGCATTGATTAATTTTAATATGGTCCCTGAATAGGAAAGAGGCACATTATTAGGAAAAGGTAAAGAACAACTAGGTTGTGAAACAGCATAATATCCATGGAAAAGAGTGTTGGATTTAAAGTCATAAAATGTAGTAGTCACATCCCGACTCTTCCAGTCTGACTACCTGTAGGACCTTGGGCAAGTCACAGATCTCTTCTGAGGCCTCAGTTTCTTCACCTGTACAATGAGGTCTTTGGACAAGGGACTGTTATTGTCATTTAGTAATTTCAGTTACATATGACTCTTTGTGTACTTCTTTGGAATTTCCTTCACATAGGTACTGGAGTGGTTTGCCATGTCCTTCTTTAGCTAGTTTTATAGATGAGAAAACTAAGGCAAATGGGGTTAAATGACTTACCCAGAGTCACACAGCTAGTAGATGTCTGAAGTTAGATTTGAACTCAGTTGTTCCTGACTAACCCTGTGTCGCCTGGGTACTTTAGCTCTTAATGTATGTTCTCCTAATCCTAAAATTCTTAGTGTATCAGTTAATATATCCAGAAAGAATTGTATTTCAAAAGTTGGACCATTTTAAGCAAAATTTGACTACAAGACCAATAGCCAGATTTATACTGTTGGCTTCGAGGATCCCATACCAGTTGTCTAAATAGAAGTTTAGCCTAATATTCAACAATTTTTCAAACAGGCAGCAAGCCAAGAGAGAAGCTGGCTTTGATCTAAGTGAGACGTGTTATAGTTTCACTTTGTAAGAAAAGCAGGAGGGAGAACAGAGAGGGGGAGGCAGAAAAAAAGGAAACGATGCCCAAACAGAATTTTAAGTTGTACCAAAATATTTTGGCACGAATCCACCAATGTCAGGAAATTTATTTTAAACAGGAATATCAGCCCCAGTTCTGATTTCCTTCATGTTTGTCAGTTTGGTATCTTGGCCCCCAGTATTATTTAAATCTAGTTGGGAGGATTTCATAATCTTTTTTAAGAAGAACAAGTAAATGTAGAAACCTCTAAATCGAGTAGGAGCCAAACAAATAAACACTAAGCAAAGATGCATTGCTTTGACTTTTCTTGTTTTCCAAGACTTTCAGAAGTATGATAGCATCATTTTCTTGGTGGCTGACTTTTTTCACCCAGATGTAACTTTTTAAGAGGCAAAATTTTTGTCTATTTCCCTGCATATTCTCTCTCCTTTTTCTTCCTTCCTTTCTTTCTTTTGTTCTTTTTTCTTTTTTTCTCTTTGTCTCTCTCTTTCTTTCTCTCTCCCTTCCTTCGTTCCTTCGTTCCTTCCTTCCTTCCTTCCTTCCTTCCTTCCTTCCTTCCTTCCTTCCTTCCTTCCTTCCTTCCTTAAAACCAAATCCTTGTCTTCCATCTTAGATTCAGTACTGTGTACTGGTTCCAAGATAGAATGAGTGGTAAGGGCTAGGCAATGGGGGTTAAGTGACTTGCCCTGGAGCAGACATCTAGGAAGTGCCTGAGTTCACATTTGAACCCAGGACCTCCCATCTCTAGCCCTGGCTCTCAATCCACTGAGCTATCTAGCTTATTCAACCACTTGTGGATTTGGTGATTTGGAAGAAAAGCCCACACCTCTCTTTCTGCTCTGCCACAGACAAATACCTCATATTTTTATAGAACTCGTGATAGAACTCTAGGGATAATTGGATATTTGCTCTCTTTACTTAAAAACAGCTTGGAGAGACAGTGTGTTTTGGTGGATCAGGGGCCGGGCTTAGAGTCAGGAAGACATTCCACTGAGTGATGCTTTTTATAGATATTAGTTGGGTGACCTGAGGCAAGTTACTTGATTCATTTGGTGTCCTAGACAAGTTGGTAGTTGGAAGGAATACCTATGCCAATAAAATAAAAAAGGACAAGATGGAAAGTCAAAAAAACCTAGCTTTAAGTCTTAGACAGTCAATAAATATATGTGTAAGAATATAAATATATATCATATATTTTAGAGAGAGAGTAAGACATATAAATTAGGAATATATACATATATAAAGTATATATGAAATATCTATTATAGGAAATGTAGTGATATAGATATTGATATTAAATAGTTGCTTATATAATATATTTTGATATATTATATAATTAATATTATATAATAAGTAATATATAATAGTTGCTTATATAGTATCTAACTTTTAAAATATATATTCAACTCTTTATTTCATATATCCAATACTAGATAGATAGATAGATAGATATACTAAGAATATGTGTCTGTGTGTCAGATATATATATATATATATATATATATATATATATATAATAGGAAATATATTGTGGGAACATACATGCAACTATCCCTTCCACATTGCAGGGATTCGGGACATGGCACCCCTACAATTTGGGAAATCCACATGAACATTTTTGACCCTACCTTTGTGCCAGAGAAGACTAAATTTTTTCTTCTTCTTTTATGGGGTATTTATAGTATATTATTTTAAAATTTGGGTTAAATACTTGGTCAGAGACTATTGTAGAAGTCAATGTTCTGGTATCTGCATTTCTTGCCTTTGTACATCATCTGCTGGCTTTTGCATTCTTTTCACCAACTTTAACTTTTTGCTTATTTTGACTTTGAAAAAATTATGTTTATTTATGGCATTAAAAGATAAACTATGTTGATATTATACATTTGTATATGTATCGTTTTATGCATTTCTGAGTTTCCAAACTTTGTGTCATATGCTTGCCTTCATTCCTGCAGACTCCTGCAAAACTCCTCCAAATTCCCCTTTATTTTCTTTTGTTGACCCACGATCTATCAAAACTGCAAAGGGGAAATTCACCATGTGGAAGATACCTGTATATTGTATATATATTGTATATGTTGTATGCATATTGTGTGTATATATGCAATAACAGAGATTCATATGAAATGTTTTATATGTATATATACTCACAAACACATATATATATGACTATTTCTTATCTCCAGAACTTAATAGCTATATGAACTTGACAGATTATTGATGCTCCTAAGCCTAGCTTTCCTCATCTGCCCCTAGAATTACCCTGATTAGTGAAGAAGCGAGCTTTCGCCTCTCTCAGAACGGTGCCTCCACATTTCTTAGCCTTCCCCCTGCCTGTATGGATCTTTTATGTACATAATTCTTTAAAGGTTTTCTTCCCCATTAGAATGTGAGCTCCTTCAGAACAGGAACTGTTTTAACTTTTCTTTGGACCCTCAACACTTAGCATGATGCCTTATATATACACAAAGCCCTCAATAAGTTCTTCTTAACTGGCTGGTTAAGTTGCTAGCCTTGGTCCCTATATTGTGCTGCCAACATTCCAGCCATCCCCATCTACAATTTCCCTTTTACCCTCCCATCCATTCTGTCCCTGGAACTACCTTAGTCTCTGATCCCTGCATTTTCACCTCATCTTGCCCCAAACCAGGGCTCTGTGCCACTTCCTAGCCACAGTACCCAAAAGTCCCACCTCATGAATCACTCTCCTCTCCCTCACTTTCCTATACCAAGAGGAACTCCCCGAGGGCAGGAAATGACTTTCTTATATTTATAACGCTAGCATTTTTTGCCTTTTTCGAATTCCCAACACTTAGCACCCTATGTGGCACATAGTAGGTGCTTAATACACGCTGATCAACTAACTAAATAATCTCTCTTTCTCCATAAAAGGAGAAGAACCATTCCTGTAGTAGACTTGTTGTGAGATTCACGGGAGATGGTTCTTGTGAAATGCTGTGCCAACTTTAAAATGCTATGTAAATATCAGCTATTATCATCCATAAAAATGGGCAGGTTGCCATTTACACCTAAAATCCTATTAACTTTGGGATTTAGGTTGGGTTACCAGCACTGACAATCAATACAGATGAAGCCAGTCATATTATTCAGCCGAATGCCCAGAAGGTATCTGCTTGCCAAGACTAATGAAGCCAGGAGTAGTAGGTATGATATGAAACCTCTAAACGGTGTGTCTCCCGCTCTGGCTTGGGAGGCAGACGCTTAGAAAAATTTGACATCTGTGGCTTATGGCTATAAAGATTTCAAGCCCTGTCTCCAGTCGTCCAATCATGTCAGTTTTTCTTTCTTATTTTAATTAGACAATATCAGGCACTTGTGTGGCCATATATAGGCGAGTGTGGAGATATAGAAATATATGGACATTTATTTACATGCATGTCATATATATTTATGCATAGGACCTTCTAGACTGTTGTACACATTGCCTATATACATTAGACTCCCTGGACAATAGACATTTTTTATTCATTTGGATTGGGGGGGGGGGTTCCCCCTGTCTGACAAGTTAAGCCAGACTTTGGATCTCATTTCAGTGTCTCTGCAATGGTCGAGAGCTTGATGGCATCTATCCAAAACCATCTACCAACAGGAGCATCTGTAGGACCTCATTATCAACAGGGACCCCTTTTTTGCCATTTAAACCCTCCACTGAATTTCCTGGCAAGCTCAAATCTCCCTGTTTTGTGCCTGATTTGATATTAGTAATCAAGAGATGGTGAACAAAGGTTATCCCAGTCATATCTTTCAAGGCATCTTATGTAATTTTGCTTTGTGAAGAGTAGACATCTGGTTGGAAGAGAGCCTTTAAGGAGATATTTCAACCTACTGAATCAAATTCCCCATCTTCCAACTCAACTGCCAAAGTACTGTTCCTAAAGCACAAATCTAACTGTGTCATTTCCCTGCTCAAAAAACATGAGCAGTTACGTGTCACATCAAGGAGAAAATACAAACTTTGTGGGGTTTTTTGTCACTTAAATGTCTTTGTCATTTGTCTGGTTCCAGCCTACCTTTTCAGGCATATTTTTCATGACTTCCCTTCATACTCTCTGCTTTAGAGCCAGCCAGACCTAATTGCTGTTCCTTGTTCATAACAATCTATCATCTTAGAACATTTGCAGTTTATCCCCAAACCTGGAATTTATTCCATCTTCACTCCCACCCCTCAGAATCCTTAGCTTCTGGCAAAGCTCAATTCAAGTACCATCTCTTCCCTGAGGCTCTCTCTTAACTTCCCAGCTGATGGAGGGGATTCCTCCTCTCTCCCCATAATTATTTTGGGTATATTTTAGATTTAATTTCCCATGCACATATTATTTCCTTTCAATAAGGGAAAGGAATAAACATTATTAAGGACCTGCTATGTGCCAGGTACTTTCTACCTACCTACCACCTATTCTAGATATCCATTTATCATTTAAAAGTTTGCAAAATGCTTTATAGATACACTCTCTCATCTTATTCTCACTGAAACCCTGGGAGGTAGCTACTATTGTTATCCCCATTTTACAATTGAGGAAATGGAGGCAGGCAAAGATTAGATTATTTGTCCAGGATCATACAGCTTGTAAATGTCTGATGCTGGATTTGATCTCAGACCTTCCTACCTCCTGGCTCCCCTGAAGATGAGGATGTTTCCTTTTTGGCTCTGTATTCACAGTCCTTAACACTGTCACTGGCACACAGTAGGTACTTAATAAACATTCAGTTTATTTGGATGTGTAACTGCGAATATGTCTGGCGTGTCTCTACAGCTCTTTATTTTGGTAGTACCCCATCCTAGGCTTTGAACTTTTAAGAAATGCTAATAGTATGTAGAACATAAAAGATCTTGTGATTTTCAAGTACATATTTTTAATTCCACTTGGCAATAATTTTATTTATGTAAAAATCTTCTCATATTTTTCTTTTCCTAATGAATAGAGAATTGGGAACTGAAATTTACATTCCAAACAGCCCTGTATTCTTTGAGCAAGACATCTAACAAATTTGGGCACATGCAGGATATTTATGAGACCTATATAAAGTTGGCACAAGGGAGGATTATGTTAATAAAACATTTTTCATCAGACATTGGGTTGGGATGGTTATTAAAAAAATTCTAACCACTCCTTTGCTCTTGGACATATTATATTTGTCTTTTCAAGCACAGTAAACCTCACAGAACAGTAAAATAATAAAGAAACATTAAAAGAAGAAATTTTGGAGCCCATAATTCCATACTTTGATAATAAAAGGTTTGCCACAATATGCATTGTATATGTTAACAATAACAATATTAATAACTAACATTATTATGTGCCAGATACTGTGCTTAGCATTGTACAATTGTTACTTCATTTAATCCTCATGATCACCCTGGGAGGTAGGTGCTATTATTACCTCTATTTTATAGATGAAGAAACTGAGGCAAATAGGGTTAAATGACTTGTTCTAAGACTGGATTTGAACTCGGGTCTCCCTGACTCCAGGCTGGATCATCCATCCATCTAGCTGCCATAACCTAGCAAACCACCAGATTTTCACTTGGCAAATTTCCATTCAGATCCCAACTCACATTCTTATTTTCTTTTTGATGCTAAGTCAATTTTTTTATTCCTTCTGGCCTCAGACTCTTCATCTCTAAAATGAAAAGTTGGGCTGCCTGAACCCTAGGGTCTTTTATATGAACAGAAATGTCACCTACTTTAGTTTAAAACAATGTTTCAGATTTCTTATCTTACAATTTTTTGGCCATGATAGCCATCAGAAATCATTACATTAGAGAGGTTTGGGGGTCTGCATTGATGAAGGGAGTTAAGAGAGTGCCAACAAAATGGCACTTGAAATCCTGAACCAAATGTCTTGAATATATATATATATATATATATATATATATACACTAGTAGTTTTCATTTTATGCTGGCATGGACTAACTTCAATAGTAGATGACTAGTTTAGTTTAATTTAAATGTTTTAGTCCTTTGTAAGAGATGCTTAAATATACAGGGAAACAATTTAGAGCTGAAAGCATCACCAAAATGAAGTTCCCCATTTTACAGATGAGGAACCTAGAGGTCCCAGGGGAGAGCTTCAGAACTCCCACATTCAAGTGGTGGAAGATGGATAATGATCCAGCTAACGAGACTGAGTATTAAGACAGAAGGAAAAATCAGAGTCATAGAAACCAAGATGGGTAGGATAATTGGGAAGATAGACTGGTCAACGGTGTCAGCAAGTACAGAGAAGTCAAAGATTAGGTCTGATAAAAGGTGTAAGGTTAGCAATAAAGAAATTGTTGGTAATCTAGAGAAAGAATTGGGTAACAGAGTAGGTAAGGACCATATTTCAGAAGTTTTAAGAAACAATCAAGCATATAGGAAATAAGTAAAGAGAGAAAATTCTAGGCATTCATGAAAAACAAGAGAAATATGGAGTATAGCTTGACGGGATGGAAGAGTTGAATGAACATTGTTTTCAAAAGGGTAAGACCTGAACTTATTTTTTTAATAAACCCTTACCTTGCATCTTGGAGCCAAGGCAGAAGAGTGGTAAGGGCTAGGCAATGAGGGTCAAGTGACTTGTCCAGGGTCACACAGCTGGGAAATGTCTGATGCCAGATTTGAACCTAGGACCTCCCGTCTCTAGGCTTGGCTCTCAATCCACTGAGCCACCCAGCTGCCCCCCTAAACTTATTTTTGAATAGAAGGTCAAGAGATTCAAGATGAGAAAGAGAGGGAATGATTGATAAGACAAACTTCCTGAGAAGATGGAAGAAGAGGGGGGCAGTAGAAGGCAGAAGGTTTAACTTTGCCAAGGAAGTTGACTCTATCCTTTAGTACTAGAACAAAAGAGGAGAAAGATGATATAGGAAGACTTTGATGTATGCTGACAAGGAAATTATGATTTCATAGGTAAAAGAAGTCTAATCTGACTCTCTTGCTTAATGATAAAGCAATCAAAATCTAAGAGATCAAGCAATTTGCACAAGATCCAGTAGATAGTAAACAGAAGTACCAAATACAGCTCCCCATCCACTGTACCATACTGATGAGAAATTTCACGATGGATGGCCTCAGTTTTCTTAGTAGACAAGAAATGAGACCATGTGTTCTGATGTTGAGGGCACTGCCCAGTGTAAAGTGCTTGAGGAAAAGATAGAAAGGAGGATGTTTGGTGTACAAACCATAGAGGAGTATGATAGAGTTAATCATGGAAGAATAAAAGGATTGCCATTGAGCACTGAGAACCTAATTGAAATGGGAAAATGTGAATTTTGTGGTGGAAACCTATTTCATCTAAAAGCATTTAGAAACCGATGAGTAGAAACAGGATAAGGCTTGTGGTAAGGATAACTCAGGGTAGAAGGATATGAAGTGGAAAAGAGATTCAATGGTGAAAGACAATAATCCATATTTGAATTGGTTTACTATATAGGGTAAGGGTTTTGAAGGATGGAAAATAAGGACAAAACAGAATTAGTAAACCAAGAGAAAAGGTAGGAATAGAGGTTTTGAAATTCATAGGAAGAATGAGGTATAGGATTGGGAAGAGTGAACCAGAAGGAAAGACAATATATTGGAAAGATACAGTATAGTGTCATAGAAAATATATTCAATTTCGAGTAAGAGGATCCCATTTTCAAATCCCTGCCCTGCTACTTGGCACCTGGAAAATCTCAAGTCAATGACTTCTAAAGTTCTAAGGTCCCTTCCAACTCTAAATTTATGTCATCATAACCTCTCTGAGCCTTGGTTTATTTATCTGTAAAATCAGAGGGTCAGACTTACTGCTCTAAATTTATTAATTTGTAGAGGACAGAGATTATGATTAGAGACCATAATACAGGGCTCCCCAAAGTCTTGGTGCCATTTTAGTCTATTATAGCTTAGGACTATTATATTATAAGCTAAAAATGGCACAAAGATTTTGGGGATACCCTGTATACACATTGATGCAATGATCACAATATATTCTGCATCCTGGAAAGAGGGCACCCACTAGGAGAATTTGGACATCTTGGCTGTGGTCCAACCTGTATGCCAATATTAATATACAACAAGACCTCTCTTCTGATCATTTTCCATTTGTAAAATGAGCATGGTAATACCTGCCCTTAAAGAAATCTGAGCCCCTTTGAAAAAGCCATAATCAGGAAAGAAAAACTATTTCCTTCTTAACTTGTGTTTATTCTAACATGCAATGAGCTCATCCATGCTTGGTATCTGTGAAGCATTCAAATAGACAGTGGTCATAATTATGTTATTGAAAACTTTGCTGACTTTTTGCCCAGTCCATTGGGAAGAATATGGAAATCATTGGTTCTTGGATGGTGGGAGCTTGTCAAATACGTTGTCCCTCTACCTTTTTTCCCCTCCTTTTCTGTGCAGCCTAAAATGGTGTCTTGATGTCTCATTACCCTTTGAAAAGCATGCAGGTGGGAAAGGGATATTCAAGATTACATGCTTTGGGCTGTGTCCACTAATCCCTACCGCAGAGGATATTAAGATCCAAATGTCGTAAAAACCACTTTGGCCTCTAAGAAGAACTAGAAGAAAATTGGCAGTCATTGTTGCCCTTGAATCCAAGTGCTCAGCACTGTTTTTCATCCTTAACATAATTACATAAGGGTTTTTTACATAAGAGGTTTTTTGGTTAATTTTATGTATAAACATTCACAAAGTAATTTTCAACATCCTGGAATATTGGTGCCTCCCTTTGCTATATTTCTGTGGGAACCTGGTAAGTACCATTTGTCAGAGGTGGTGGAAATTGGATTTGGTGCCATATATTTTGTCAATTCCTCCCAGTACATATTCTCCCTGGAGTCCTCAGTTTGACACCATGAAAGCCTCCAGACGGACTGAAAAATTGCAGTGAAAGGAAGTTTCTCTCCAAGGAACAAACTGTATTTTTTTAAACAACACAAGCACATTTAGAAAGGATTTAAGAGAACTTGAGTCCAAGTCAAAGTTTTCCCAAGGAACACAGGCAACCAACCTACAAGATCTCAATGGCCTTGCTTGGCAGGCTTGTGGTAGGATTATTATGTAAGGTGCAAAGTGTTTTAAGCACAGGCTCAGTGGGATTAGACAATGCTTTTTTCTAACATCATGTTTATCCATGTATTTTTACATCTGTTTCTAAAAGACCTAAGCAATGTAGACTGTTTAAAGGATGGTTTCCAGATGTCTTGAGGCTCCATTCCCCACAAAATTAGAGTAAATGAGTTCAAACATGAAAATTTAGGTAAGATATGAGGAAGAACTCCTTAGCAACCAAGTTATCCAGCTGGTCTTTCAAAATGGAATGTAGACCCCAATTTTCAAGCAACCCACATAATGTTATCTGTGTGGTTTCTGAAAGGCCATTTCAGCCATAAAAACCATTGTGAAAAAACTTGGAACTAACAGATTCCAAAATAGAAGAATGGAAGGAGTTATGAAGAAGAATGGGTTCATTAGGGAGTTAAATCCCAGGACAGACATTGATGGTTACCCTCTGACCACAGATGATGATTTGCTCCTACATACATCAGTTTCATATTATGAAATCTGATATTCTGACCATTAGAAATACATATTAATATATATCCTCTCTTTAAAAAAAAAATCTCCCTCGGTGAGACTTAAGAGAGAATCAGTCACTCACACATTAGTATGAATAAGTTCAATCAATTGACTTCTCCTCAAATACCAGCTGGCATCTCTTATTCTGCAGGAATAAAAATTTTATTTAGGAAGGGGGCTTTCATTCATTTCAGAATATGGTCAGCCTTTAAGAAGAGGGGTATGGCAACCTGTCATGGGAAAGGAGAAGGAATTAAACCTCTATGAGGGAAGCAAAGGCATGGTAAGAATTCCAAAAGCAAACAGTATTTCTCAATATTTGCCAAAGGCTAATCTGGGAGTGCTAAGAGGAAATCTTCTTCCTCTCCCTTCCCTCTTGAACCATTTTGACATTTCTCCACTATACCATGTATAGAAATTTACTGTTTAATCCCATAGTTTATACCATGAGTAGAGCTTTGAGAGATCGGTAACGTAGCATCCCAACCCACATTAAAATATTGTTTCTTTGCCCTCGCTGCCTATCAGTCTTCTGTCTAGGATTTTTTCTGAGAAATCATCTTCTCTCCCTAGTGCCTTGAATGTGCTTCCTTACCATTTCTGCCTTTCAGATTCCTCATTTTCCTTCAAGTGCCTCCTCTTCTAGCTCTGCCTGACCACTAAAGTTCTTAGGACTCATTCCCAGATTTTCCTACACCCCTTAGTCTAGATTTCTGCCCAGCATCTTCCCTTGCCTTCATTATGTTATGTATATTGTGTCTATGAGTTGTATCCTCCCAGAAGAACTGTAATCTACTCAAAGCCAATGACTATTTCATTTTTGTCTTTGAATCACCCTCAAGACATATTGCAAGTGTTTGCTCAATTAGGATCATAGATTTTGAATCTGGAAGGAACCTTAGATCATCTGATCTTGTCATTTGATCAATGAGGAATTCAAGCCCCATTGTAATTAAGTAATTTGTTCAGGGTCACAAAGGTAGCAAGAGGCAAGGCTAGGTTTTGAGCCTATGTCTTCTGACAGCAATTCTAGCTCTCTTTCCATTATTGAATTGAATTGAATGACTTTGACCAATTCATTCCAAACAACTCAGCTGCAATATCACAAAATTTAGGAAGTCAACATCTACAAAAATCATTCTGAAATTTCCCCATATCAAAATCATTGACCTACACTTAGAGATCAAATGTATCATTTAAAATTAAGCATCTAATAATTAGGGGGTGAGGATTAGATGTTAGAGTACCAGCATCACTTGGCTTGCACTTTTCTCATGGAAATGTCTAGACCTATGTAATTTGTAAATTATTTCATTCATTAAGGCTTAGGGGTTGAGCTCACTGTGCACAATGTCTAAATTTTAGATAAATTATCCTTCCCCTATCCTCCATTCCTGGAGCAAACTGTGAATTTGAAATGAATTAAGGCCAACAGGGCTTTCTTAAATGGAAAAAGGGTTTTATTTCTGACCTAAATCAGGCCCTCAACCCTTTCCCTTTTCTGTGTGTAGTTTATCATCTTATATTGCTTCCAGTGGAATCTAAGCATTAATTAGTTTGAAAACATAGGTGTGATATTTTTTAAAAAATGAAATTAGTGCCCCTCTATTTAATTAACCAAAACTATAAAAGTTGGTTTGTAGCCAAGAGCAAGATTTATAGTAGCTGAATTTTAAATGAGATGAGCACTTTAGGTTTAGATTGGCTTGTACACTAGATAGAAAAGTGATTCTGATATCATAATTAAAAGTTGTCATCCAAATAAACACTTTCTTCCATGCTCACAAAGAACATATGTCCATATTTCCTCATTGGAAATATCCTAACATCTCTGTCATTTTGAAGACATTAATAATCTAGATACTAGATAGGGTGGCAACCAGAACGGTGACAAGTAAAGCTGAAAGAATTAAAACATGTATGACCTGAAGAAGAAAAGATTGGGGGAATGGGGAGGAGAAGAGAGAAAGAGACAGAGAGAAAGAATGAGAGCAGAAAGAGGGGAAGAAGAAAGAGATAGGGTGAGAAAGGAGAGAGAGAATGAGAGCAGATCAAAGGGAAGAGGGGAGAGAGAAAGAGAGAGAGAGAGAGACAGGCAGACAGACAGACAGACAGAGACAGACAGAGACAGAGACAGAGAATAAGAACATAAACATTTGGGCAAGACTATCCCTGTTCTCAGATAACTTATATTACAAAACAATAAAAACAGATCATTGTGTAAGTGGTTATACAAAAGGATTCTTAATTTTTGTGTATGTGTCATGGACCTAAGGATGCCTCAAAATGAACAAAATAAAATACATGGGAATTACAAAGAAAAAACAATTAAATTGAAGTAAAATTGTCCCCTCAAAAAAACTTACAAGTTTTCAGACTCCAGGTAAAGAGTTTCATGTAATAGAGAAATATAGGACATAGAGAGGAGTGGTGGCCAGGAAGGAAGGTCTGGACAAGAAATTTAGGGAGAGTAATGATCAATAGGGTAATTGATTAATGTGTCCTTTTCTAAGAATGGTGGTTTTGATTTAAGTCTTGTTTTATAGCTAGAGTTAGAGAAGGGGTATATGAAAACTCATGAAAGTATCTAAAAAAGCATCAGATGGAAGATGGGGAAAACACTTATCCTGTTTGGCCTCAAAGATCAGGAATAGAAATAATGATGGCAGTTTCAAAAGAGGCAAATTTAGGCCTGATATCAGGGATATTCTTCCCAGTAACAACCAACTTAAAGAAGGATGCCTGACTGCCATAGTAGATGGTGAATTCCCCTTTTTGTGGACCTCCAAGCAAAGACTGGAAGTTCCCTTATTTGGTGTGCATTGTAAAAAAACATGACTTCTCTTGGACACTTTGGATTAGATGGACACTGAGGTTGCAATTATGTAAATCTTAAGAATTGTAGCTAATCTCTCAGAAGAAACTACCCCCAGGGGACATTGGAACAGGAATTGATCACATGTGAGTTTATTTTTTTCTAGCCAAGCTTTTCAAATTTGAATGACAGTAGCAGTAAAAAGAAGTAAGAATTCCTTGAGAAAAATGATCTGGGTTAGCTAGGTGGTTAAATGGATTGAAGGTCAGGCTTAAAGATAGGAAGTCCTAGTTTCAAATCCAGTCTCAGACACTCCCTAGGTATGTGACCCTGGGCTGACCACCTAATTCTCTTTGCCTATCCCTTACCACTCTTCTGCCTTGGAGCCAATACATAGCATTGATTCTAAAAGAGGAATGTAAGGAGGGAGATGGGAAGGAGGAGGAGGAAAAGGAGAAGAGACAGAGACAGAGAGAGAGGAAGAGGAGAAGAAGGAGGAGAATATAATGGTACAAACACATTCTAGTGTCTATATCCCATTAAAGGAATCAGACCATCTCTGAGGATTTTCAACCTAGCGTCTATGAACTTTAAAAAATATTTTGATAACTTTTTTGGTGTCGTTGGTTTTCTTCATGAGCCGATATTTTTTTTCCTTTACATTTAAAAACATTATTCCAAGATGGAGTCTATAAATGTCATCTGACAGGCAGAGATCCATGATTCAGAAAGTGGTATGACCCCCTGATCTAAGCAGAAGTCAGA
Organism: Monodelphis domestica; assembly: GCF_027887165.1. Lineage (NCBI taxonomy): Eukaryota > Metazoa > Chordata > Mammalia > Didelphimorphia > Didelphidae > Monodelphis > Monodelphis domestica. The sequence continues at coordinate 37,266,669 of NC_077233.1, read as the reverse complement.
TGAAACCCTCCTGCTGCGAGCTATGAGAAAGACGATGTCTAGCATGATCTCTTTGTAAGGTGCTGGCAGTCATAGATTCCCTCCCACCATCTGTTAAGCAAAGCTGATATTACTAGAATTTGATGTTGCCTCCAATGGCTTCCCAACTGCCAGGAGGAAGTCTGAAATTAATCAGGTCCAGAGATGCCATCATCAGCCAGGACTAGGATGGGTTCCTATGACAGGTAAGAATAGAATTTTCCCAACAATATACAGCAGCCCACCTAGAACCAATAGAAGTGTTTTGTTGTTGTCATCATTGCTTTAACAATGATGTAAACTCCTCATAAAAAGTAAAATTAGGTGTATTATTCAGGATTAATTCTAACCTTGGAGGAGAGGATCATTTTGCTTCAACAGCATGATTGTTTATCTCTGCTAGCATTAATTTGCCTGGGAGGACCTTCCCATAAAAAGAGCCCTTTAAGGTCTGTTGCTGTTATGTTTTATTAGAAACAATGGAACTTCCTTTGGAATGAAGTGATTGTCTCTTCCCTATAATTGCACCTAACTCTGAAAAAAAAAAATCAGGGGGCCTTAGGTGAATAACTTGTACATTTAACTTCTAATAAAAATAAAAATAAAATTAGTTTTGCAATCAGCATTTTTCTCTCTAAAGCATTCCATTTCCTTGGACTTAGAGCTGTGTAAACTATTTCAAAGCAATCTGCTCAATTGGGCGAGTTAATGATATTTAATTTGACCAGGCCAAACTTGACTCGCCTTGCATTTTTTCTATAATTGCAAGCATCATAACTGCCTTGTGGAATGCAGATGGGGTGCTAAGACAAAGCATAAAGGTTGTCGTGTTCGGGTGGCTGAACACACGAACTGGAGCCATCGCCTCTTGGAGGCTCTCAGTTATGTGATTCCAAGCTGACAGTGTAATAAGTATTATGAGTGCATGATAATTCAAAACAAATTTGACTGTGTAGATGGATGTGTATGGCTCCAAACTCCCCTCACCTTCCTACCTTTTATTTGTGTGTGTGTGTGTGTTTGTGCATGAATGTTTTAAGAGAATATGATATATCTCAGATGCTTGGGTAACAGAAGCCAAGGTTCTTAAAGCCTTTCTGACGGTTTATGGTAAGAACTACAGGATCCTGTTATCCTTAAGATTTAAAGCTAAAAATATATTTTTATTGGTATTCAAAGAACTACAGCATGGTTCAAAGATCACCCTACCTTAACACCACCAAGAAGATCTGTGCCTTGAATACCAGAACCATCCCTCAAAATACACAAAGGCATCTTTGTTTTATAGATTTAGGGGCAGAAAGGATATTGAAGACCACTGAGCCTGATTTCTCCATTTTACAAATGAGGAGTCTGAAGCAAAGAGAAGGAATAAGTAGCTTGTCCAGGGGTCACACATCTACTAAGCACATGAGGCAAGATTGGAACACAGGTCTCTCTAATTCCAAAGTCATCATTAAATACTATTCCTCATCATTTGTCCTGCCTCCTTTGAGGCATGACTCCTATTTGATGTCTCTCACTAAGAAATTAAGTGGATCTCATAGCACTTTGCATATTTTAAACAAGGGGTATAGAAATGGGTTACTTTTTGATCTTCAGAACCAAAGAAGCATTACACTATGTCAGGCCCAATTGATGTGTTAGTTTTCTTGAAATACCCTCCTTTTATTCTTTTTTTTTTTTAATGAGAAATGGCTTTTGGGGGTAGAGCATGGAGAAACTCTTTTTGGAGATGGCAATGTAAAAATGAGGTGATATAATTTTCTTAAATGAGACACTTAGTTCCTTCTAGCAAAACATTATTTAATTCTGTGCCATCCCCTAGAAACATTCTTAAAAAGAGATATTGTTTCCTTTTTTGTCAGTGCTAGAATATTGTAGGAACTTAGAAATTGAACCAAAACGAATTGCATTTAGCATTGTAATTAAAATCCTGTACCATATTTCCCCTGGATTGGTCCATACGGTTGATGGATGGCATTACCATGGTTTGTGTGCGTGGTGTGTGTCATCCCACAACATAAAGAAAGGCTCAGAATTTACTCAATGTTTTTCCTCTAAGTCTTCCATAGGGTGGTTCTACCTTTCTGTCTTGTCTCAGTGCCATGGGAAAATACAGAAAAGCAAAAGTGATTTAAAGGGATCTTACTTGTTTCTCATAATCAAATGGCTCAAAGAATAGTTGAATGGTTTGCCAAATCTTCATGATGGTGCTGTGTGCCATCATGAAATACTCTCAGGCTTAGATTTCTTCTGCCAGGTCTTTCATGCGTATCTTTTGCTGTACTGTTTAAACTCATACTGAATGGTTCTAACATGGGTTTTCAAGCTGTAACTCAGGAAAGCAGCAGCTGGGCTCAATTTAATATAGAAAATGGCTTGATCAAAGGAACACTGCTAATCAAAATAGGACTTTGACAAATCAGTGTTTTGTTAATCCGATTAGGTAGATGGATCAGACATTGGCATGATAGATGAGAACTTGTTCAGTCAATTTTATCATACATCGATTGAGTATTCTAAGGCATGAATTTTACTTGTAAGAGGGAAATCATAAGTATGAAGGAGATATGATATGAAAAGAGGACTGTTTTTAAATAAGAATAGATGGCATTTATGTAGCACATTAAAGTTGGCAAGATACTTTACTAAATGTTCATTTGTTTATCACAAAGCCCCAGTAAAGCAGGCATGACAGTTATTAATTTCCCATGTCTGGGAACTGAGACTCATTGGTAAGTGGTTAAGAAATTTTACTAAGGTCACATTTAAGCCAATAAATGTAAGGAACAGGACCCAAACCCAATACTTTTTTCCCAGACGAAAGGCCGATCCATTGTTCCTAATATACTACAATTATTTGAGAACTGTGGTTATGTATAAGAAAAAAATGAGTATAACAATTAAAAAAATAACAATGAGAACAGCCCACATTTGGGTAGTGTTTTCGAGATTACAGAGAACTGTATTCACAGCCCCCTATAAGGTGGTTAGTACCTAGCACATAGTAGGCATTTAATGTGTTTGTTGACGTACTAGAGAAATATATTATTATTACCATTTTACAGCTAAGGCCACTGAGGCTAAAAAAGGCCAAGCATTGACTATGGTTATTAAGCTAGTAAGAGTTGGAGGCAAGGATTCCAACCCAGGTTCTCTGATTCCATTAGAGAGTATGCACTATGAGAGGGATCCCAGTATTTGAAACATAGCAGATGTTTAATGAATATTTGGTGGTTAATTTCATTAGCTTCCCTTTTGTATGGTTGTAGGAAGATTCTGAGTGTCTAAGTTTTGACAAATAATTTTTTCATTAAAATTTTCTTCTTGTGAAAATACATATCAACAAACAAATATTTTGATGCCCAAAAACATTAAAGAGACTTGTAGAACAAACTCAATTTCTGTTGTGTACATTTATATATATTAAATATATACATGCCTATGTAATAATATATATATACAATAATATAAGGTATTTTTCAATTTATCTTTACATTTTTATTATTAATACCAATATACGTATATGTATATAAACATTGAGCAAGGTAGTAACAAAACTCTTCTATGAGAATGGATAATGAATGAACGTAGGGTGAGTTTAAAAGAGAGAATGGAGGAAGAGGGAGGTTTTTTCCCAAAAGGACCCTTCAGTAAACTGAAAGATTAACTCTGATGAATTTAGATGATGAAAGGAGAGAAACTGTTTTCGTGATGGGCTTTTCTGCTATGTGAAACGTCAAAGGGTGGCCAGTAAATATTTTAGTACGGATAATGAAAGTCAACCAGGCTGATGGATTTATGCTCATACAATATCCCTAGTTGTACAGCAGTTTCTGGACTCAAAACCTCACTTGAACAAAATGGTACTTGTATTAAATATGTCATTGATTTGCTCTAAATTATCAAATGAATGCAAAAGGGAGGGAAAACCAGATTATGCTGAGGGGTATCATTGGTCCCTCAGGAATTCCCTGACATTGCTGTCTTCTCACCCTAGTTAGTGTCCAGCTCCCACTCATTTCCCACTTTGCCTTATCTTTCTCCAGTCTCCCATCCCCTTTTGGTCTCTCATGTTCCACCCTGTTGCTAATTCCCAAAGTCTATCCCCTCTATTATTTCCTCGGGTCCTTTGCAAAATAATAATAATAATTAATGTTGGGGACAGCTTGGTGGGTCAGTAGATAGAGAGCCAGATCTAGAGACAGGAGATCCTGGATTCAAATCTAGCCTGAGACCCTTCCTAGATGTGTGACCCTGGACAGTCAATTAATCCCTAGTGCCTATTCTTTACTGCTCCTCTGCCTTGGAACCAATACACAATATTGATTCTCAGATGAAACATAAGGATTTTTTAAAAATAATGTTTATATAGCACCTATTATGTGCCAGGCACTGTGCTAAGCCCTTTACAATTATTATCTCATTTGAACCTCACAACACTGAAAGGTAGGAGCTATTATTATTATCCCCATTTTACAGATGGGGAAATTGAGACAAAAATAGGTTAAATCTCTTACCCAGGGTCACAAAGCTAAGCTAGTAGGTGTCTGTGATCAGACTTTAATTCAGGCCCTTCCATCTCTGGAACTGGCTCTCAATCCATTGAGCCACCTTGCTGCCCCTGGCTCCAGGGCCTATGATACATCCCCTGCACTATCCTAGCTGCCTCATAGGTCCCAGGATTATAGGATCAGAGATTCATAGCTGGAAGGGACTTTAGAATCCAGCTAGTCCAAGCCCTTCAGTTTACAAATGGAGAAAACAATGTTCATGAAGTTAGAATTAAGGTCACTGCAATAATACAAGGCAACAACAGGATTTGAACCCAGATCCTCTGGCTACCCATTATTCTTTCTATTGTATTATAGTGCAAACAAACCAATCCCACCACCACCAAAACTGCTCTGTATATCTTCCCCTCATCCCTCCATATTCCACAGCTCTGGGCCTCTGGACAGAGAAAGTATGAAGTACCTGTAGTCACATTCCTGGGGGCTCCTCAAGATTCATTTTCTCTGTGGCTCAAGGTGGCAAATTTGTGAAAATCGCCATATTAAAACAGTTATGTCTCCTGTGGCTCTGGATGGACAAATTTCCAAGGTTGAGCCCTAGGCTTATTTACTGGTACATTCAGCAATTTGTGGCCCACAGCCCCTTTTGCCCAAAGCCATCCACCAGTGAAAGTAAATTACTTAAATGGATTGAATCCAAATCATTAATACTTACTCTGCTGTTGTAATTTAGTTAAGGCTTCATTAAGGGGAAAGATCCCATCATCAATTCTTCAACCCAACTGTTATTTACAAGGCTTCGTGCAAAGTTGCCAATTCAGAGTTCTCATTGTCCCAGTAGGCTCCGAGTTGATGTATTTAAAAGTACAAAAAACAGTTGCAAGAATCAATGTCCATGTTCTGCTTGGACAAGTAGAAACAGAAGGAAGCTCTCTGTGTCTTACTCACATGGACAGCTCAAACAACTTGCAAGCCTTTTTAAGTAAAGAAAACTTAATATAAATAAAGCATGTGCCAGATAGCATCCACCAAATGCACTAATATGAAGAATGAGCAGATAAATTATAAGCAATCTTGAGTCAGGCTTGATTTAAGCCCAAGACGTCCTTGCTTAAAACAAATATCTGTCTGTGTTAAATGACTCTTATGGAACATGTTGTTCATCCAAGAGAATTAAAGAAGCTAAAGAAATTCATGGCCAGAACTGGTTGTATGGTGTATGATCACTTCATCACCTCTTCCCAGTTTTGTTGCCAAAAACCAGAACACTATTTCTCAGAAGATATTTCAATATTATATTTGCAAACTATTTTATGCCTAAACCAGCAGGCATTTATTAAGTACCCACTATGTGCCAAATAGGCATTGTGCACAGACAGAAATGAAAAAGACCCCCTGCCCTCGAGGAGATTGCCTTCTGCTCCATCTATAAGGTCTGTAGTTGGTTTATCCAGGCCCTTATAACAGAATGATCTTGGATTTAATGGGGGGCAATGAAACTTAGTTCCATATAGAATTTTCCCCACATCTCTTGCTAGTACCTTGCTGCCACTATCCCCCGTTTCCTTGTTGTTCTCTTTCTATATATTTTGTACAAACATAAGAAAATAAAAACCAATATGGAAAGGTAAATTAAAGGTAATTGTTTTCCTCTTTTCCCTTTTTTCTTAATAAACCCTCATCTTCCATCTTAAAAAACCAACACCATGTATTGGTTCAAAGGCAGAACAATAAGGGCAAAGCAGTCAGGGTTAAGTGACTAACCCACACAGCTAGACAGTGTCTGAGTTTAGATTTGCACCCAGGACTCCCTGTCTCCAGACCTGGCTCTCAATCCATTGACTCCCCAGATAATTGGTTTTCAATGGCACTTGAGCTTTAGCATTGAAGGAAGCAAAGGGTTATGAAAAGCAAAACGAGAGGAGAATTCATTGTAGGCATGAGGAACAGCCTGTGCAAAGGCATGGAAATGGGAACTAAATAATCTTTTATAATTTTTATAATACTTTATCTAGTTTGATCGAAATAAAGATGATATGAAAGGGAATAACCAATTAGAGCCAGACTGTGAGGGCTTTAAATATCAAACAGAGGACTTCATGATGGATCTTGCAGACCATAGGGAACCTAGTAAGGACTTTTGGTGTAGGAGTATCAATTGGTGGTTTAGGGAAGGATTCGCAGAGCAGTTTCAGCTTTCACTGCTACTAAGCCGCCATCTTGGCTCTGCCTGTTGTAAGAGAGAGAAATCTGGAAACTTTTCCCCTTTCCCTAGTATATTACACTGTCAATTTGGCAGCTGTTGGTAGCATGGGGTGAGGTGGGGAAAGACTTGACAGAGGGAGGTCAATTAGGAGAGTGCCGCATTAAGTCAAGTGAGAACTGATGAGGATCTGAACTAGAGCCAGTGGCCATGTGGATAGAAAAAAGGAGATGGATGGAAGCGCTGTTGTACAAGTAGAGTTAATAAGATTTGGTAACTAGATATGAGGGGTAGGAGAGAAAAAGAGTCAAACTTATGAAAATGAAGTTACTATGGGTAGAGTACGGGGGTATTGCTTTATTCTAAGGCAGGGTATATATTCATATTTTTTCCCTTGCTTATTAATTCCCTTGTCACTTAACATCAACATGGGTCAGTAGAAAGAGCACTAAAAGTGGGTTCAAATCCTTCCTATCCAACTGCCTACCTTTGGACCCTTAGACCTCTACTTGTTCAGCTACAAAATGAAGGCTGAACTGGATAGCCTCCAGTGTTCTTGAAAACACTGATGAGTACCTGCTTCCCTCTGCCCCTCATGGAACTGTCTTTTCTGATCAGTAAGAAGACCACGTTAAACTGCTCTAATACTCCACCATTTCTGCTAGTTCAGAAGCGACGATTGTCAGTGATCTGCAGAAAACTGGAACTGACAAGATTATAAGCCACATTTATATATATATATATATATATATATATATATATATATATATAGGTTTATTGTGATCACACTTGAAAAAAATGAATGAGAAAGGACATCCACAAGGATTTCATTATTGATTTAAACCTAACTGTTGTCTCCTTAACTGTTTTAACAGGTGAATGGAAAAGACTTATCGAAAGCAACCCATGATCAAGCTGTGGAAGCGTTCAAGACAGCCAAAGAACCCATTGTTGTCCAGGTCTTAAGGCGAACCCCTCGAACAAAGATGTTCACTCCTTCCTTAGACTCCCAGCTAGTAGACATGGGCACCCAAACTGACATCACCTTCGAGCATATCATGGCACTGACTAAGATGGCATCTCCCACCCCACCAGTATTGGATCCATATCTCTTGCCTGAAGAGTAAGTAATGAAATCATAAATTACTGAAAATGTGACTTGTTGTATTTATTACATCATCAAATCATTACAGCTTTATTTTTTCCTTCCATGTGGAAAAAAAATTAATGCTTCTTGTAATTCTCCTTTGAGTTGCCTCTGTTTAACTTTATTGTTTATAGAGGCAATAAATTGTAGCCTGCTCTGAACTGTTCCGTTCTGTTCCCACATATTAATTACTTTATTATAACCCTGAAGCGGAGTTACTCACATTATATTCTAGGAGCAAAATTACTTACAAGTGTTGTCAAAGAGACTTCAGAATAAAATTTAATCACTCCAAATGATAATTTGAGGATTTTGTAGTTACAACGCAGAAAAACGATCTTTATTTATTTAATGACATATGCACACAGAGTATAAAAAAGACCCTGGAGGTGATACGTTTTGCTTTCTTTTGACCTCATTTCCAGCTTGCATCCATCTTGGGTCCATTTGTGCCCCATTTTCTAAAAGCCCAAATCCATGGTGTTATAATAAATAATGTTCTATTACATAAGGTGTCAGATACTAAATACTGTCCATCCCTTTCTTTCTGCCAAAGGTCATGATTTAGAGTTGGAAGGGACCTTGAAAACCATCTAGTCTAAGGATACCATTTTATAAAAGAGAAAACATATTTCCACAAGTCACATAGGTAGTATGTGACAGAGCCAGGATTTGAACCCAGTTTCCCTGAGTCTTTCCACTACAAAAATCCTAGGGGAAACTGACTAGGCTAAAATAATTACCAAGTTTCCTAGGAGGAATTTTGATACTTTCCCCCCCTAACCATCTTACCTACACCAACACCAGTGTCTCTCTCTTTTTTTTTAATTTGGAAAATTTTATTTAATTAATTAATTTAGAATATTTTTCCATGGTTACAAGATTCATTTTTTTCCCTTCCCCTCCCCAATCCTCTCCTGTAGTTGATGTGCAGTTCCACTGGGTTTTACACATGTCATTGATCGAGACCTATTTCCATATTATTGATATTTGCACTAGGGTGAGCATCTAGAGCAGCAGCTCTCAACTTCTCAATTTGTAGCAATGAGAATACATAATGCATATCAAATGCATATCAGTTATTTACATTCTGAATCATAACTATAGCAAAATTACAGTTTTGAAGTAGCCACCAAAATAATTTTTTGGTTTGGGGTCACTGCAACATGAGGAATTGTAAGGCGGGGTCACAGAATTAGAAAGGTTGAGATCCCCAATCATATCCCCATCAACCCATGTGATCAAGCAGTTGTTTTTCTTCTGTGTTTCTGCTCCCACAGTTCTTTCTCTGGATGTGGAGAGCATCTTTCTCATAAATTCCTCCAAATTTTCCTGGATCATGGCATTGCTGCTAGTAGAGAAGTTCATTACATTTGATTGTGCCACAGTGTATCAGTCTCTGTGTACAATGTTCTCCTGATTCGGCTCCTTTCACTCTGCATCAATTCCTGGAGGTCGTTCCAGTTCACATGTTCATCATTCCTTCTTGGGCACAATAGTATTCCATCACCAACAGATACCACAATGTGTTCAGCCATTCCCATTCGATAGGCAGCCGCTCATTTTCCAATTTTTGGCCACCACAAACAGCACAGCTATGAATATTTTTGCACAAGTCTTTTTCCTTATTATCTCCTTGGGGTATAAACCTAGGAGTGGTATGGCTGGATAAAAGGACAGACAGTCTTACCATAGTCTCTTTATATCTTAGTTTTTCTAGTAGAAAAATCAGTTAGCCTTGCCAGCTCCTACCAATATCTAAGGGATTTCATTAGAGTGAATAAATTGCTAAACAGTTAACCTTTTTTTTTAGATGAATAGGGTCCCAACAGGAAGAAATAGAGAGATTCCATTTAAAATAACTACAGACATGATAAAACACTTGGGAGTCTATTTGCTGAGGCATACTCAGGGACTATAAGAACACAATTACAAAACACTTTTCATATAAACAAAGACAGATCTAGACAATTGGAGAGGTGTTAGTTGGTCATAGTTAGGCCAAGACAAAATAATAAAAATTTAAAATCTACCTAAGTTAATTTGCTTATTCAGCACCAAACCAATCAAACTACCAAAGAATAATTTTACAGAGCTAGAAAAAATCATGACAAAATACATCTGGAACAACAGAAGGTCAAGAATATCAAGGGAGCTGATAAAAAAAATGTGAAAGAAAGTAGCATAGCAGGTTTCAAACTACATTACAAAGTAGCAATCATCAAAACGATCTGGTCCTGACTACGAAGTAGTGTGATGGATCAGCAGAATAGATTAGAAACACGATACTCAGCAGTAAAAAACCATGGTAATCTTAAGTATTTATTAAACCCAAAGAGCCACGTGTTGGGAGCAAGGACTCATCATTTAACAAAAATTGTTGGGAAAACTTGAAAGCAATTTGTTAGAAACTAGGCACAGATCAGCATCTCATACTGTATACCAATTGAAGTCAAAATGGGTACATAATTTAGATAAAAAGAATGATAGAGGCAGTTGGGTGTTTCAGTGAATTAAGAGTCAGACCTAGAGGCAGATCCTATGTTCAAATTTGTCCTCACACATTCCCAAGCTGTGTGACCCTGGGCAAGTCATTTAACCATCGCTGCTTAGCTTTTACCACTCATGCCTTGGAATCAATAATATACAGTATTGATTCTAAGATAGAAAGTAAGATTTTGGTTAATATCATAAGTAAATTAAGGGAAATTTTGGAAAAGTTTATACTTGGATATGACCAAACAAAAAATAGATTCCCAGAAGTAGTAAAAAGGATAACTTTTATTATGTGAAATTAAAAAGATTTTTTGCACAAACAAAACCAATGAAGTCAAAATTAGAAAGCAGGAAAATGGAGGGTAATTTTTTTAGCAAATTTCTCAGATAAAAGAAATTCTAATTTCTCAAATATATAGGAAAAGAAGCAAATTTTCTAAAACTAAAAGTCATCCCCCAATTGATAAATGATCAAAGGATATGAACAGGCAGTTTTCAGAAGAAGAAAATAAAGCTCTCTCCAATGAAAGCTATAAATAATCCCATGGGGAAAATGCTCTGAATCATTATTGATTAGAAAAATGCAAATTAAAACAATTCTGAGGTGCCACCTCATACCTATCAGATTAGCTAACATGACAGAAAAGAAAAACAAAAAATGCTAGAGGGAAGATGGAAAGCAGGACATCAGTGCACTGTTGGCAGGATAGTGAGCTAGTCTAACCATTTTGGAGAGCAATATGGAACTATGCCTAAAGGTAAGTGAAACTGTGTACACTTTGCACTACTAGCAGCACTACTATTAGGTCTATATCCCAAAGAAATCAAAGGAAAAATGAAAAGGACCTATATGCACAAAAATATTTATAGCAGCTCTTTTTGTGGTGGCAAAGAACTGGAAATTGAGGGAATGCTCATCAATCGGGGAGTGGCTAAACAATTGTCATATTTGATTGTGATGGAATACTACTGTGCAATGACAAGCAGGATTCTTTCAGAAAAACCTGGAAAGATATTCATGAACTGATACAAAATGAAGTGAGTAGAACCAGGAAAAAATTGTACACAGTAACAGCAGTAAATTTAGCTGCTCTGTTCAAGACAGTGTTCCAAGAGAATTCTGGGGGACCCATAAGGAAAAATGCATTCTATTGCCGGAGAGAGAACTAATAAACTCTGAATGAAGATTGAAGTAGACTTCCCTACCCCCACTTTCTTTATATTTCTTGCTTTTCTGTTTTATTTTATTTTGCAACTTAACTAATATAGAAAGGTGTTTTTCACATGTATAATTAATATATTTCTTGCCTTCTCGGTGGGTGGAAAAGGGGGAGGTGGGAGAGAATTTGAATTTTTTATTTTTTAAAAAATGATATTAAAAAGTAAATCATAGTAGGCTCAGTGGATAGAGAGCCAGGCCTAAAGATAGGAGGTCCTGGGTTCAAATTTGATCTCAGCTATATGACAAAGTCACTTGACTCCCATTGCCTAGCCTTTGTTGTTTTTGTGCCATAGAACCAATGCATAGTAGTGATTGTGAAATGGAAACTAAGGGCTTAATTAATTAATTTTGAGAGAGATTAGTAGGAGAGACAAACTCCAGCTGAAGCTCTCTTTCAGAGCACATCCACTCTGCAGATTATAATCTTAGATAGTTGCCTAAGGCAAAAACAGAGGTTAAATCAATTGTGTTGTCACCTAGTCATCCCGTGTCTGAGGCAGGACTTGAACCTGAGTCTTCCTAATTAGGAGACCAGCTTTCTATCCACTGTGTGACACCGCCTCCCAAAGGCCCAGTATAGAATAAAATCACATGTGAGTTTATTGACCAGTGTGTTTGTAAATCCAGGCACAAAGGAGATAGGTTATTCTTTAGTAAAATTCCAGAGCAATATGGCCTCTGCTGCCATATTGCCAAGTTTCCTACCCCTTGAAGCCTGCGGAAACTCCTCAGTCATCTGAAATGGAGAGGCATGCTGTAAACCTTGTTTGGGGAGCCAGGATGAGCTTTTGATATCATCTTGGTGCATGTTCTTGCTCCCATTATCGATGAGAAGTGTCCTTAGGCACTCAGCTGTTGAGCTGACAGTGACAGGATCCTTGGGAGTGAATCCTTTCTTTCCTCCCAAGAAAAGTTACCATTCCATGAGTCTGGCCCCCAGCCCCTACCCCCAGGGGATGATTTAGAACTATCTGAACAGTCTCTGAGGTCAGAATGATCCAGGTTCTCAGTTGTAAGGTCAAAAGTCAATACATCATGTCCATTACCATTTGAGGGTTTAATGGAGGCCATTAAGACGATGTCTGGACAGCAGGGACCAGCCATGCACCAGTGTCCCTGCTAAAAGCCCCCTAAGTGCAAGGAGTAGATTTGCCCAATAGGACCAGAAAATTGAAAGCCCTTGCTTGTTTAAATTGCTATTCACTTCTGGCCTGTTGTTTCCCGTGTAAGTGGCTGGGAGGCAGATGAGAGCCGATTGATTACTTCGTTAACCTGGGAGTACTAAAGATCTAGGTCCTCAGCCAGCGAGACTGCAAAGGCAGTATAATGGGAGCAGCCCTTCTGGGAGCCTGTGCCCACATTGCCAGCCTCCCCCATGCCTTGGCATGATTCTGAAAACAGGTGCCCTCCTATCTGGGGAGGCCTGAGCAAATTGAGAAAGAATGGCATGCCAGCTGGAGGTGGGAGAGGTTAAGGCACCTTTTCCAGAACAGATGAACAGGTGTTGAGCTCTCTGAAGCCATGGCCTTGACTCTTCAGAACTCACTTGGTAGTGTTACCAGCTTCATGGATGGGTTTCACAAGTCGCTCTATGCATGTATGGTCCAGGGGCCCTTGGCTTTATCTCCTGGCTCTGCCCCAACTTCCTATGTGACTTTAGACAAGTTATTTGACTTCATCCTAATGACTTTCAAGGTCTCTCCCACCCCTAAATCCATGATCTGAAGGTCCAAATTTCCTTCACTAAAAAGAGGCTGCTTTTCCCCTAATACCCTAGCTGGGTTTTAATGGCAGCTATACTCACAGTGTGTAGCTCAGAGAAATGCACTGAACCTGAGAAAGGAGAAAAGCTCTCGGCTTCAGCAGCCCAACTGCCTTGGGCCATGCTGTGACCACTCTCCTGTTTTATAGCCCTTCCTCCTCTAAAATATATCTTCCAGGAAGCCCAAGTATAGCCTCCTAATTACTAAGCAACCCGATGCCCCCCAAATGGGACAAGATTCCATGATGGAAAGCGCTTCCTTTTCCATCAAACATCCAAGAACAATATACAGACTGGTGCCCCAAAAAGGAAGAGGAAAAAACAACCCTCAAATCTCCATTTGTAAAGAAGTTATCACGGTGCCCTACCATGTATTTGCCATGACCCATGGAAAGGATTAATGAAAATGATGCTTGAAACAGCCGTCTAAATCTTGTTTCATCTTCTTAGGCATTCATCCGCTCATGAATACTATGATCCGAATGACTACATGGGAAGCATCCATCAGGAGATGGACAGAGATGAGCTAGAGCTGGAGGTATGGCCAATGAATATCTTTTCTCATCCTTTAAGTGAAAACACAAAATGTCTAGTATTCACTCATGGACCATTTATTTAAAGGAAAAAATTACCTGGGTTGTACAACCTATACTATTTTTCCTCCCTAAAAGAAAAGAAAAAAAAAGAAACAAAAGCTTGAACTCCAAAAGGTCAGATTTTATTTTGTGGTTTATTATAGAAATCCATTAGTCAAGCAACAAACATTTTTAAGCTCTTTTTTTAATCCAAGCCCCATGCTAAATATTGGGAATGCAATGAAAAGGCAAAAACAGTTTCTTCCCTCAAGGAGCTTACATTCTAATAAGATAGACAACATCTACGTAAATAGGTGTCTAGAAGATGCCTGAGGAATAGATGTTAGGAATCTGGTAGTCACAGATAAGGATTTCCTATAGAATTAAAAATTAGAAAAAAATAAATATCATAGAGCTAGAATGGACATCAGAGACCATCCGGTCCAAGCATCTCATTTTAAAGATGAGGAAACTGAAGCCCAGTGGTTGCCCAAGGTAACATAGGTGATAAGTAACCATCACAATGGGATGCAAACTCAAGCCAAGCCAGTGCTTTTTCTGAATATTCCCTCACCATTTTAAGGGCCATGAATGATTCCCATAATGTCTTCTGTCTGTGTTTTAGTAAAATTAGGTTTTCTAATAAACATCAAGTACAAGGAAACCTTTAAAAACTGATTTTAGAAAATGATGCTCTTTAAGAAATTAAAGCAGATTAATTATGTCTGTGCCACTCAGAGGTCAGCCCATTGGAGATGGTTAACATTTTGTACCATTTCAAAGTCAGTTATCAGGTGACCTGAGCTGCAGCATTAATACTTTTGAAGGAGATGATCTACTTGGTAGCAAAAGGTGATCAGTTCTGGAAAACAGCTGAATAGCTGGAAGCAACTGTTCTCTGGATAGAGACAGGAGATCCTGAGTTCAAATATTGCCTCAGACATGTGCTAGCTGTGTGACCCTGGGCAAGTCACTTGACCCCTTAAAAAAGATAGAAGATGTTTTTTCCAGTCTTGGAAGAGACTGAGATAAATGGGAAGGAGCAGCATTCCGACATACGCTCTCTCAGAGAATTGCATTTGGATTGTCTTCTGAGAAATACATTTTTAGCTAAAAACACCACCACTCATTGCATTTATTTGGTGCGGGAGAGTGGAGAGGAGCAGTGGAGGGTGGTCAATGAATGTAGATCTCTGAAAACACATCTGATGAATCTTCAGTGTTTATATAAAATGCTTGAATTTAACTAAAACGAATATGGTCCAAACTAGGCTAATCACTGATCTTAGTTGAAATTAAAAAGAAGATTCTCACAGAAACCCATCGTCTACTTAAAGCCAGCAATGGTGCATTAAAATACGGATTCTTGCTCAACTGGGAAACAGAGAGGGGTGGGGAAGAGAGAAAGAAACAGAAAAACCTAAGAGTATTACTTGGTGTTTCTAAGAAAGTCAGATGTAGTACCTGTATGTTTCCAATAATTCTTTTTTTTTTTTTTAATGATGCATCTATGGGGACATCTAGGTGGCCCAGTGGATTGAGAGCCAGGACTAGAGATGAGATATCCTGGATTCAAATCCTACCTCACACAGTTCCTAGCTGTGTGACTGTGGACAAGTTACTTAACCCTCTTTGCCTAGCCCTTACCATCTTCTTCCCTAGACAAGTATTTAGTACCTTATGATGGCAGAAGAGCATATTGGCAAAATTTTTTCCTTATTCCTGTTTATTGGAATATTTTTAAGGATGATATACCAAGAAAACCAATATCCTTATTCCAAAATACACCATTTGATCATAAGTAGAAGAGTATCAAATCCCAGTCATTCTGCAACTATTTGGAGGTATTGAGATTTCACCCAATGGTGGATCTACAACTGATTATCCATAAAGATTCAGGTACTAAGCCCCTGCTCTAAATGTTGCCTTCAGCAATTAAAGGGAGGAGCAAGGGGGGAAAGGAACAGTCCTCAAAGACAGGCTTTTCTTTTTATCGTTTTTGTTTCCCAGGAGCTCATCAGTCTCCATCATCATATTACGTGTCCATTAGGTGACCTTCCTCTGCAAATGTGTGCTGATAGCCCTAAAAGTACTTAAAATATCCAAATAGAGAAAAGAAATAGCTTAGGTTTTCATAAGGGAAAAAAATTCCCACCAATCATGGCCAGGTTTCAGGGAGTGACTTAAGTAGATTAAAATCCAAGAGCAGGACTCTTCCCATTGACCTCAAGGATATCAGGCATGACCCAGTCCACCAATAGTGGTAGCCAGTCACAAAGCGCTGACTCTTCCAGATCTGGGTGTGTGTTGAGAGACTCATGATGTCAAGCTCCCAGCTCAAGCTCCTCTTCTGGGAAGCCCTCCTTGAGTAACCTCACGGTTTCACCCTCACCTGAATTCTGAATTGTTGTTGCTCATTCCCTTCATTGAGGACCTTTCACGTCCTACCTTACACTGAGTAATGTTTGTCTCCCAATAACAATCCTGAGTCATTTATGTAGGGTTCTAATAGTTGTGAAGTTCTCTGTCTATGTGATTTCTGCAGATCCTCACAGAAACCTTGCAAGATATCTATCTATCTATCTATCTATATCTATCTATATATATATACATTTCATAAGGAAAAAAATTATGTTATGTTATACATATAACATAATATAATACAGTGTAATATAATATAATACAATGTAATATAATATAATGGATGAGGAAAGTTAAATTAAATGAAGTTAAGTGACTATGCCCTGACCTTACTTACTGCCCTTCCTCACTGCCCTTTCAGATCTGAGGGTATCGTCAGTTGGGCTATTGATGCTACCCAAGGACCCCTTGGCCTTGCCATCAGCCCTCATTGCATCCTTAAGCCTTCTGGACCTTGCCATTGGCTCTGAGGATTATCTTTTCTTTTAAGTGTTGTCTCTTCTACTTGTCTTCTGAGTTTCTTGAAAGCAAGTAGAAAATTCTCTTTTTCTCTTCAAATCCCCAGTGCGTAGTGACAGCCTTTGGGAAAATGGTGAGTCTTTAATACATTCTTTTTTCCATTGATACATAGCTAGCAAATGCCCAAGGGAATATTGGAACCCTGGTCTCTTCTGACTCCAATTCCTCTTTCTATCAAACCATACATATCTCCAGAAGGGACTATATTCCTTACACTCCAGCTCCATTTTTAAGTCCTTTGAGGATACAAGACTAGATCTTTTTCTTATGTATATCCCCGACATCTTCCTAACATGGTGAGAACTCAATAAATTTGTGCTGTTTAATCTAAATATATCCCAGATATACACCCTGAGACCTGTCTATTTGCACCCAGACCATCTGCTTGCCTACATGGCCAATCTTCCTCAAGGAAGCAACATGGAATCTGTCTCATTATTAGTAAGATAAGTGCTCAAGGCACTAGTACTTAATGGGGTGTCTTGGAATTCATTTTTAAATATTTTATTAATTGGACTTCAATATAAACAAGTTTCATTTGTCAGAAGGAAGGAAATCGACATTTATTAAGCATCTACTATGTACCAAATATGGTGCTAAAAGCAGACTTTACAAATATAATATCATTTTATCCTCATAACAATCCCAGAAGGTAGGTGTTGTTTTTATCCCCATTTTACATTTGAAAAAACTGAGGCAATAAGTAAGTGACTTTTCTAGGGTCATACAGCTTGGAAATAGCTGAGATTTAGACTCAGTCCTTCCTGATTTCTTATCTAGCATTTTATTCCCTGACTCACCTAGCTGCCTATGTTTCTCAGACTTTTAAAAAGAACATTATTCTCATTTCAGTATCTTCCTTCCTTTTTTTTTGTTTACAATCTCTTCACCAAAATGACTAATATGGAAAAATGTTTTATATGATTATATATGCAAAATCTATATCAAGGAGGAGAAGGAAGAAGGAAGGAGAGAATTTGGAACTCAAAATTTTTAAAAATGTTAAAAATTGATTTTGCATGAAATTAGGGGTAAAAATAAAATAGGATTTTTAAAAAGAATATTATTCTGAAAAATCATCAATTTCTTCAGCATGCCAAAAGGATCCATGACACACAAAAAGTTAAGAATTCCTACTGTAAAGCCAAAAATGTTGTACTCCTTTATGGAAAAATATATAAAATATATTTTACAAACATATATTTATGTAATATATAAAATATATAAAAAGATAAAGCATCCCACTAGCACTAACAATAATAAGTAACATTTATATTATATATATATTATATATATATATAATATTTGGCAAATTGTTTTACAAAGATGAATTGTCTCATAACATCCCTGGACGGTAGATAAGATTATTACCCCATATTACAGATGAGGAAAATAAGGTGAAATAAGTCATGCCATTTACCCAGAGTCACCCAGATAGTAAGTGTCTGATTCAGAATTTGAACATCTGTCTTCCTGACTCCCAAATCTGGTGTTCGATCAGCTGACATTTGTTTGGACATGCGTGTATTTTATGTGTCTATTACTCCTGGAAGCTCATGCTATTGATTGGAATGATTTAAATTTCACCTGAAAGGGTATTTTGAAAAAAAAAAACTTTCCGTCTCGACAACTCAACAAGGCATTGGGGACGCTAGCGGCTGCCATCCAGATAATACCAATAAATTATTCATACCACTTTGATTAATAGTCTTTTTAAAAATCATATCTTCATCTTGATGAACAAATATTTATTGAGAATGCTTATACTGCTGTACACAGCTCAGTTAGTCCTTGTTTGATAAAAAGCCACTCAGGTTCAAGCTGGAATTAAATTGGAAATTAATGAGGATCAGTTGAGTTTGAGGAGTTTAAACTTTCACTGAGCTCCAAGATATTGCTTCTTTATTTAAAAATACTGAAACTAGAAGAGACAGGAATATTAGAAAAGCAGGATCTATTCCGAATTGGAAAGGAGCCCCTCAGCCAGTTAGGCCAATCCGTGCCTGGCCAAAAAATGTCTTCCATGATGTCCTCATCAAAGGATCATCCAGTTTTTGCTTGAAGACCCAGAGGAAGGAGAACGTCCCAAGACTGCTTATTCATGACCTTAGAGATTTTCTATTCCAGACCACTCATTTGCCATGCAAGGAAGCCAAGACCCAGAAGGTGATTTCGTCAAGGGCATTATGGTAATGTCAGCAGGACATTTTTCCTGTATCAGTCGGTCAACAAGCATTTAAGTGCTTACTGTGTTCTAGGTACTGTGCTTAAGTGCTAGGTAACCAAAGAAAAATGAGCATTGAGGAGAGAGAAGAGACTTTTCCTTTGAGGAATATAAATTCTAATGAGAGTGATAACATGTGCTACCTAGATTTTATTGTTGTCGGTTAGTGGTTTTTTCAGTCATGCTGACCCATTTGGAATTTTCATGGCTGTTGCTGTTCAGTTGGTTCAATTGTGTCTGACCTGTTATTATCCCATTGGGGATTTTCTTGGCAAAGACACTGAAACAGTTTGCCATTTCCTTCTCCAGTTCATCTGACAGATGAGGAAACTGAGGCAAACAAGATCAAGTGATTTACCCAAGGTCACATAGCCATATTCTAACTCTGGAAGAGGAGTCTTCTAGACACCAGGTCCAGCACTCTATCCACTGGACCACATAGTTGTCCCAAAACTAGATCCATACAAGAAATAGAGAGTAGCTGAAGGCAGTCTGAAAAGAGAAGGCATTACCAGGTGGAGGGATGGGGAAAAGTCTTCCAAATAAAGTAGATCTTGAGATTCCATATAGGATCAG
Organism: Monodelphis domestica; assembly: GCF_027887165.1. Taxonomy (NCBI): domain Eukaryota; kingdom Metazoa; phylum Chordata; class Mammalia; order Didelphimorphia; family Didelphidae; genus Monodelphis; species Monodelphis domestica. The sequence goes on along the minus strand of NC_077233.1, from coordinate 37,246,989 downwards.
TTCCATTTTCTGTTTGTCATATTATTCATCTGGAATTTTGTTTACTGCCCATGCAAGCTAATCCCCTAGAGGCAAAGGTCCCAGCAGAAGAGCCGTAGACCCTTGCTTCAGCTGTAAGGAATTACTGAAACCCCAGTTGGTTGCTATTCATGCCCTCCTATTAAAATCAGTTTCACTCCCTGGAACTTACTGCCTATGGAATCCTGGGCCAGTCACTTCATCTGTAAAATGACTCTGTGGTCAGCATGTGTATTCAGTCATTTTTCAATCACGTCCAACTCTTTGTGACCCAATTTGGGATTTTCTGGGCAAAGGTACTGGAGTGGTTTCCCATTTCCTTCTCCAGCTCATCTGACAGATGAGGAAACTGAGGCAAACAGGGTGAAGTGACTTGCCCAGGGTCACAAAAGTAGGAAGTGACTGAGGCTGGAGTTGAATTCAGGAAGAGGAGTCTTCCTGATTCTGGGCTCTGCCCTCTATCCACTGCTCCACCTAGCTGCCCCCAAATAGCCACATTGATACCAAATGTACCAAAGGTTTTCCAAAAATGACCTCCTATTGAAGAGCCCCTGCCAAGCCCTCATTCAGCCCTGAATTACATACAGATAAATTTGGTATCCACTTCCTATGAAGTCTGCCAAAGAACAAAGAGAAACTCAAGTGAGCAGCTACTTCCTTCAGAATTTACAAGTGCATCAGAAGACTTTTTCAGCCCTGCTCTTACAGTTGCACTTTCCCCACTCGTCTTCATCCCATGCATCTTTTCCTTTTCAAAATTAAGACATTTTCAAGGTAGAAAGCTACCCCCAAGAGATTTCACTCACCCTATCCACTCCCTCCCTAAGCTGGATGTCACAAGGTCATCCTGACAACCAAATGGACTCGGGGGTGGTGGGGCTGGCTTGGCCTCACAGCAAATGTCTTGAAGAGCATTTGGCTCTCTCTATGCATAACTCACCTTGTGTCCATGCAGGGGCCTCTCCTTGCTTTCAGGGAAGGAATTTGGTCTCAACAACCTTGCAGTAAGCTTTAGCAAAATCCTGCTAAATTGATGCAACATGACTTTCTGGGTAATCGTGTTCTCCTAGGAATAATTTTAATGGAAGCTAGCAGCTAAAATCGATGCTGGACTCTAAAGAAGTCTGTAGTGGTATGGACCACGTGTCATCGGGGTGGGGGAGGGTAATACCTGAAAAAATGCCCAGCCAGAAACAACTTCCATTTTTTTTACTAAATGAATTACAGATGATTAGACAGTGAACACAACCCTATTAAGCATGACTCCTTTAGCACACTGAGTGATCCAAAACACCTACTGTGTGCCAAAAGCAACTAGGTGGCACAATGGATAGAGAGCTGAACCTAGAGTCAAGAAGATTCTTCTACCTGAGTTCCAGTCCAGCTTCAGACACTTACTAGCTAAGTGACCCTGAGCAAGTCATTTCACCATGTTTGCCTCAGTTTACTCATCTATAAAATGAGTTGGAGAAGGAAATGGCAAACCATTTTACTATCTTTTCCAAGAAAACCCAAATGAGGTCATGACAAGCTGGACATGACTGAACATCATCCAAGAGAAGTATGAGACACCAAGAGGCCTTCAGAAGCTTACCACATAATTGAACATATGCCAAAGTATCAGATATTCTAGAACAGAAAAGATCAAAGAAAGAGTCTTTAGAGGCCATCCAGTCTAATCATCACCCTTTTGCAGATGGGGAAACTAAGGCTTTAGGGGGTAAGTGACTTGCCTATGGTCATCCAAATAGCTAGCCTCACAAGTGGCACTCAAACCCAGGTCTCTAATTCTAGAGCCAACATTTTTTCCACTGTATCATGCTGTTTGAGCTACAAGTCTACCTTTCTGTGTCAAGTAGCTCCCTGAAAGATAAAATGAAAATTCTGACTGGCCTTTGAAGCCCTTCACCATCTGGCTATAAGACATCTTTCTAGAAAGGTCACACATGAGTCCCCCTTACATATGCTCCATCTTGTAGCCACATGACCTACCTGCTATTCCCTGTATGTGACCTCTCTTTCCAGGTCTCCTGCCTCCATCCCCTTGCACAGGCTGCTCCCCTCTCCCTCTGCTAGAGTTCTCATCATCTCCCCCTCATAGAGCCCTTGGCTTCTTTCATTGCCCTCTATCCCCAGTGGCTAACTTATAATGCTTAGGATGTAGCAGGCATTCAATAAATGTTTCCTGGAGCAAACATCTTCCCATCAGTGCTGCACAGAGTGAGTCTCAGAAGCCTGCAGATATTCAAAGCAAGTTATCGGGTCATGCCCTAAACCCTGTCTTCAGGCTGGCCATTCTTAAAATGGTTCCGTCCACCATTCATTCTTTTCATGACGTGTTTGCTAGACCCTTCTCTGTCCCGGTTGCCCTCTCTCTGGATCACTTCCAGTTTTTCAATGTTTCTTTTATAAGGAAGAATCTAGGAAGGAACAAAGTAAGCAAGGAGGGATCCAACTAATTCTGGATTCAGTGGGAATATTACCTCCTTGGTTTAGACACTCCTGTGAATGTGGCTCGAGCTTGGATTGGCCTTTTGGTCAGACCCTTAGAACATAATAAAAATACCGTTAAGGGGCTTTTTTCTCCCTTGAGAACATTGGAAAACAAGGACATGCAGTGTTAGCAACACTCGGATTTTTCTCCCTGTGACCTTTTCAAAGTATGTCTCAGTGTTTTTGATGACTGCCTGTCTGATGAAGAACCTGCTGATGGGGCACAAAACTTTCATTTTTTGGACAATGTCCCATTATGGCGATGGAAGACGTTATGTTTACATTCAGCTTAGAGCCCTCCATTTGGCCGGGGACCAAAAAATGTCACACATTTCCCTGGTTCCCGCTAAGTTGGGGGGATGGGGAAAGGAGACCAGTCAGAATTAGCACAAAGTCGGTATTATTTGTATTTTATGACTTTTTCATAATAAGCACCTCTCTGAGGATCAATTTCCTCATCCATAGGACATGATTGACAATATAATTAGGGATGCTTCATAGGATTGATATCAGGAAAGTAGTTTGTAACCCCAAAAACATAATGGAAATGTCAGTCGTTATTATTCTTAGGACCAAAAGACTGTTCTGTTGTCTCACCATGACTTGAAGAAATGATGGGTTCTTGAAGGCAATATCAGCCAAGAATCAATTCTAATAGGTCCGTCCAAGTTGGAGATGGGAACAGACTATGGGTTTGTGGTGCAAGGTAGGGAAGAATTTTTTTCAACCCAAAGCAAGTCAAAGCTAGTCTCAGAAACCAGCTCCTAAGAGTTAGAAGGGCATGGATCTGTAATGTATAGATGAAAAGAGGCAAAATCATATAGTGACAAAAAGGCATGATTTGGAGTCTTAAAGTCCTATCAAGGGGTCAAGTCCTGCCTCTGACACCTACAAACTGTGTGACCCAGGTAGGACAGTAAATGTTTCTGGGCCTTAGTTTCCTCATCTGTAAAATGGGAGGGTCAAACTAGATGGCCTCTAAGGTCTTTTTCCTGCAATATAGTCATAATTCTGTAACCCTAAGATGCCACCCCTGACATTTACCAGCTATATTTTATGATGGGCATGCCATTTTATTTTTTTCAACCCTTACCTTCTGTTTTAGAATCAATATTTGGTATTGGTTCCAAGGTAGTAAGGGCTAGGCAATGGGGGTGAAGTGACTTGCCTATGGTCACACAGCTAGAAAGTGGCTGAGGTTAAATTTGAACCCAGGACCTCTCATCTCTGAGCCTGGCTCTCAATCAATTGAGCCACCTAGTTGCCCTCTGAGCCTGCCATTTTAAACAGGTTCATGCCTCAGTTTCTCCATCTATAAAAGGAAAGTGTTCTATCAGATGGCCTCCAAGGTCTCCAAGTTCTGAATCTATCATCTTCTGCCAGCACCTATCACATAATTAGGTGTTTCTTGAACATCTATTGACTATTATTGTTAAATTGTATATCTTTAAAGTATTCAGGTGCCCTGATAGCCCTGTCATCTCACCAATTTGGATTCTTCCCTATCAATACAGATTGCAAATTCCTTCCATGCCTGCTGATTCTGTGCCACTTTCCTCCATGCCTTCCCACAATATGTTAAGATTATTGTTACGTAATCTTGATATCTTATGGATACCAGTGGAACACAGTCTGCCCCCCCCCCACGATCTTGCTTTGTAACTGGCACATCTCTTTCCTGATCATTAATTTCTCTGTTGCCATCCTTTAAACCTCTGCTTCTGTGGGATCCCTCATTGGTAACTTGGCACTTCCCATTCCCACCTCTCATTCCCTTCTCCTCTGCCCTTTCTTTGGGTGATCAATTATGGAGGAAACTATTGAATTCCTTGACTTACCATCATAATATCACTGGAAGAATATCGATATTGAAATCATGGACCATGTTTCAGGGAAAAGTTAAGGGTTATCAAAAAAAATTATGCAGCTTCCCAATTATAGCTCCCAAACTTTCTTCCAGTTTGATTCTGGACCCAACTCATTGTTCATTTTCAGTAGCTATTTATGATATAGGATAATAGATTTAGAGCGGGAAGGAGCCTGTGAGGTTTTCTAGTTCAGAGCTGTCTCTTAAATTCCATAAAATCAGATCCTAATATAATTGGAAAATATTTAACAAAAGAAATTAAAATACAATAGAACATAGATAATGTGAATATGTGGTTTTCTAAGTTAGTATGTGGCCTTCAGAAGTCCTTATATACCCTTTCTCTGACACCCCTTGATATTTGAGTTTGACACCCCTGTTCTGGTTCAAGCTCCTTCTATAGTTGAAAAAGACTCAATATGGTTAGGTGACTTGATTATGGTTGAATAAGTAGTATCTGTCAGCCTCTATGGTTTTAACCCAGGTCTTTGCTTATTCCACTGCCCCATTCTGTCTCCTGTTGGTGCAGTGGACCAATTCTAATGACTGTCTATCCAAGTACATTCCTTTCCTCATCTGTAAAATGGGAGGCATGGACTAGATATAATTTCCCTGATGCTTTATATATCTCATACTCTGGGATAATCAAGTTCAAAGGCAAAGTTCACTTTTCTTATCTAAGAGTTCTGGGTTTTGACTCTTGTGTAAGTGATGTGTTATTTTTGGCACAAACCATCTGGCCCTGGCCGGTCCTTTCCATCCAGTGAACCCCCTAAGTCACCATGCCACCTAGGAAAATGCTTTACCCAGAGAAGACCCTCATACATTTACTGAGGGGCAGCAGACAAGGCTCATTCAAAAAGACCCCAGTGTTGGGAAGAATTGAAGGCAAAAGGAAAAGGGGACAACAGAGGCATAGACAGACAGATAGATAGATAGTGGTGTGGAAATGACGAATGTGAGCTTAGACAGATTTGAAGATATAATGGAAGACAGAAGGGTATGATATGCTGTGATCTGTGGGGTCACAAAGAGTCAGACATCACTGGACAGCGACATGATGTAAAAGAATGCAAGATGGACTTCAAAATCAGGAAGCTATGCCATTTACTAGCTGTGTGACACTGGACAGGACCCTTCGCCCACCTCTCTGAACCTCAGTTTTCTCATCTCTAAAATGGAGATACCAGATACACAGAGACTACCTTCCACGGTTATTGTGAGGAGTAAATGAAGTAATATGTATAAGGGGTTTTGAAATCCTTTAACAATAATAATTGTTATGTTTAAACTCCTACCTGGCTATAAAAACTTATAAGCAGGATGATTTCAGAAATAGCTGGAAAGATCTGCAGGGACTGATGCGGAGCGAAATAAGCAGAACCAGGAGAAAACAGTACACAATGACAGCAACATTGTAGAATGATCATTTGTGAAAATGGCAATGCAGTGCTCAGAACTCCCCTAACCCTAACCCTAAACCCTCCACCCTCCCCCGTCTACTGTAAGATGTTTTATAAACAGACCCAACGAGCTGTCACAGAATGTGTATCATCACAAACGCCGTGGATGGGGACTATAATTTGCTGTGGCAACATCTTTTATGCCTGCCTGGCTGATAGGCTAGATTGGACTCCGCGACTTGTTAACACTTCCGAGACAACCCCATAACTTCCTCCCAGAGGCTTTAGCTGTTTTCAAAGGTCTGATTTCCTTCTGAAGCCCAGGCTAATTGGGCCATGCAATGTGCTCTGTGGCTCAGCCATTTGCTGAGCTCGTGTGTCTTGCCAAGCACTCGGTCTCCCTCTGCTTTTATCTTCTTTCATTTGCTGTAATAAAGCCTGAAACTAATTTCTCAACTGTAAATATCACAGCTGTTGTGGAAAACATTAATTGCATGCTATCGTGTTGCCCTCCTTTCTGGGATGAATTTATGCAGTAATCTCTCTTTGCAAGTTACATTGCTGTGAATATTAAAAGAGCCCTAAGTGAGATCATCTCAACTCGACACATTGGAAACGTTTGGACTAAAATAGTTGAGTGGCTTTTGTATGAAAATGCCCTTGTTTGTGACAGCCATTGAAGTATTGCTTTTTAAAAAGGTTTGCCACTGGAAGTCCCGACTCTGAATGAAATATAGGTGATTTTTCTTTCTTTAAGATCAATGAAAGAACTATTTTCAAAATGGCTTTCTATTGATTGAAAGGTCAGAAATGCCCTCGGCATTGATCCCACAGACATAATCACTTTTTGTTCAGTAAGTTAACCTGCTGTCTGCAGTAAAATGAAAAGAAATCCAGGGTGGCGTTTAAGCAAAATATTTTCAAAGCACTTGACAGGTCTCTATCATCATGCAGCCTGTCTGATCTTGGATGTCCTTTTCTCTGCCTAGGAGGTGGATTTGTACCGGCTGAATAGCCAAGACAAACTTGGTCTCACTGTGTGTTACCGGACAGATGATGAAGATGACATCGGGATTTATATTAGTGAGGTAAGAATGAGTTACTACATTCCCACTCATTCAGCTAAGTACCCCCAGCTCAGCTCAGCTCAGCTCAGCTTGTTCTTTGGCAGAGCTATAGGCAGATCAATTGTTCATTTTCCTTTCTGTGTGTGTGTCTGTGTGTCTGTGTGTCTGTGTCAATGTGTGTGTGAGTGAGACAGAAGGACAGAGAAAGAAATAGAGACATACAGAGATGACAAATACATACAGAGAAGTAAGAACAGAGAGAAGGAAAGATACATTGAAAGAGAGAGAAGCAGATGGAATAGACATACAGAGAGACAGAAAGAGAGAGAGAGAGAGAAGGAATGAGACAGTGACAGAGATAAAGAGAGAAATGGACAGACATTTATAGAGAGAAATAGAGGCATACAGATAGACAGAAATATATACAGAGAAATAGGGCAGAGAGAAGCAGACAGGGAATAGATATTCAGAGACAGAAATAGAAAGAGAAATAGAAACAGTGACAGAGAGAGGTAGACAGCTAGAGAAAGAGAGATATACAGAGGCAGACATTTATAGAGAGAAATAGAAAGAGAGACATACAGAGAGACAGAAATATATACAGAGAAAAGGAAAGACAGAGAGAGAGAGAGAGAAAGGGAACAATGGACAGAGATAAATAGGGATATAGAGAGACAGGCATTTGTAGAGGGAAATAGAAAGACAGAGAGCAGGAAAGAGACAGACAGACAGACGGGAAGACAGAAAGAAAAGAGGTGATGGGACAGGGGAAGGAGAGAGATATGATGAAAACATCTGGCAATCACACAGGTAGTTTCAAAATTCCTCTGTAACTCTATCTCTAGGACTTATGTACACCATACATGCAAGAATAGGGTTATAACTTATAGGTGCCTAGTAATGTTGAGCACCATGACCATTTCCAGAGTTTTCACTTGCAAAATGGTGTGACCAATTTATCTCATTTTTGAGCTAGGTGTCCAAGGGCTGGGAGGCTTCATACTTCATAGCATACATAGCTGGTAGAAGGCATATCCATAGTAGGTTCTTTGGAGTCAATAATCTCCAGTCATGTTCTGCCTCTGACATTGTCTGTGTGACCTTGGGCAAGTCACTTAACTCACAGTGACCTCAGGCAACTCCCTAAGACTGCAGATGACAGAAGAGTTTCTGATTTGCTTTTTCTGAGAGTCTCTGAACCACTAATTCCCTATATTAATGAAATCCAAATCTAGAACCAAAAAAATTAACAAACATGGAGCATAGATGACTTGTAACCAGGGATCTACTACTGCCCTTTTCAAAACTTCTGTGTATGTCTTTCTCTTAAAAAGAAAAGACAAAACCTGCTCGTAAAATTCTCTTACCTGCTGAGAACCAATGAAGCACATCTCCAGTGTACTAAGTTTATAAACCAGAATCAGGTCATGGTTCAGTGTTTGTAAAAAGAGAGAACAATGTGAGTGGGTCCATGAGTCAGGCCAGTCCATGAATATGCATCATGGAGCCCATGGGATTTTAATCATTGGCATCTGGGGGAAGTAGAATAAATGCCATCAATCTTAATGTAATAGTGGTCTAGGAAGAGATGTCTGATTGACAGCCCTTGCTGGGTTTAAGGTCCTTTGGCCCTTGGGTCATTTGGGGAGCCTTCTTTTTCTAAATGCTTATTCTCTCTGGAATCTGGGACTCTTCAGCCATTGCAAGACGAAGTTGGTAAATATCATATAAATTGTTGTTGATAGGAAACACAATGAAACAACACGGCATCTCTTTGTCCTCATCTTTTCACTGTTTGGCCGCCAGTGGGTACAAAAGCTCCAATGCTGTCCTTGTCATTAGACACTGTTTCTGAGATTCTTGCTGTGTATTTGTGAACACACCACAGATTCGGACAACATGGAATAGGTTCATTTCTGATATAATGGGCCAAGAGATCACAGATCTTCCAAAGAAAGGGCTGGGGATAGAACATTCCCACTCCCTCCTCTTGTATGTCATCTGGGAAACTGCCCTTTTCTCTGCAAAGACAATACCAAGCAATATCCTTAAGGATAACTGTGTTTATTAGAGGCTGACTTTGGAAACTCTTTTATTGCTTGCCTGTAAGGGGGTCCAGAGGGCATAGGGGCTGTCTGTCTCTTTGATTCGACTCATAGGCACTTGGAGCTGGAAGGGACCTAAACCTCCTCTGTCTTTCAGATTGATCCCAACAGCATTGCTGCAAAGGACGGACGCATACGAGAGGGAGACCGTATCATCCAAGTAAGTTAGCTGCTTGCTATCTTGTTTGTTTGCTTATTTAGACCTACTTCAGTACAAGCATCAAATTTCCAGATTTGCAAAGACCTTAGGAGCATCTAGTCCAAACCAGACCCCCCTCTACATCCTCCTTACTACTATTTAATGACCTCGGGTGACAAAACAACCCCCTATGGACCTCTCTCTAAAGGGGCAGTTAAGTAGTAAGGAGATAGAATACTGCACCCGGAGTCAGGAATACCTCTGTTCATATGTGACCCTGGGCAACTCACCTAACAACTCTGCTTGCCTCAGTTTCCTCAACTATAAAATAGAATAATAATAGGACCTGCCTCTCAAAGTTATTGTGATTGTCATCAAGATAATATTTGCAAGGCATTTCACAAACTGTCAAGTCCTATATAAATCATTATTATTAATCATTATTACCTTCTGAGTTTATCTCATTTGACTTGTGGGCAGCTCTGCTCCCTAGGAAGGTTTTCTAACCTCAGAACTTAATATACCTCTTTGCCACTTGATCTGTTTCTCCCAATTCTGTCCTCTGGGGCCCAACAGAACAAGCATAATCCCCAGAAGTGGTTTCATCTATTAGATAGAGCACTCAACTAGAATGGGGCTGTTAGGTGGTACAGCGACTAAGAGTTCTGGACCCGGAGTCAAGAAGACTCATCTGAGTTCAATTCTGCCCTCAGATACTTAATAGTTGTATGACCTTGGGCAAGTCATTTAACCCTGTTTGTCTCAGTTTCCTCATCTGTAAAATAACCTGGAGAAAGAAATGGTGAACCATTCCAGTATCTTAGCAAAAAAAACAAAAAACAAAAACAAATGAGGTCACAAAGAACAGACAAGACTACAATAAATGAAAAGCATCAACTGTACTAGAAATGGATTAGAACTGAGTTAGAATCTCACTTCTGACACTTACAGACTGTGTACCATTGGGCAAGACACTCAGACCGTTCAGCTTTAGTTTGTGGTATAAGGATAATAGCTCCCACTTCTCAGGATTGTTATGAAGATCAAATGAGAAATTTGTAAAGGACTTTGCAACCTGTCAAGTACAGATAAATGTTGCCTATTTTTAATACTTACATCCTACTGGGGCTTCACGCTAACATTTACACCCTGCACTCTTTGCACGTAATCAGTACCTAGAATGCAATCACTGAATTTGATGCCAAAGTCTTTGACTTCTTGCCACTTAGAGACTAACGATAATGGATGATTCTGATGTCCCAGAGTTGAGACTTGCAGAAAACCTTCTAGATGAGTTCCCATTTTCCCTTTTCCTTTAAGCTTCTCTGAAGAATTATTGTCAGACTAAGTTGTTTTGTTTTTTAATCTGATTCACCTAGAAGTAGAAAGTAGACTTTGGACATTTTCAGCAAAATTAATTGAATTATTCCTAGGTTGCATGACTGAACATTTAGCACAGTTCATAGAGTGGCTCTTAAGGATTTTTTTCATCCTGAAAGTTCGCTATCACCTTGGTAAAGCCTTCCATATTATAGCCATCCATCTTCCTATGGTACTCATTCCTTCTAATCAGATTTCCATTCCTCATCTTTTCAGCTCCTGTCTCTAGGACAGAGTTAGCATAGACTAGTAAGACCAAAAAGGACATTGTGGAGTGGTAGAACTCTGGCCCTTACAACCTGTGGGTCCTTGGGGTGAAGCTACTTCTCTGGTTCTCTGATTATTCAAAATGGAAAGCAAGGAGAGTGGACTAGATGACTCAGAAGGTTCCTTCCAATCTGAAGTCCATAACCTGTGCTCTTACTTGCAATCTTTAGCCCCAGCACTTAGGATAGCTTGTTGGCTTGGTCTCCACATCCCTCAAAGCTGTTTTGCTCCGTTGCAGATCTACAGATTCCATACCTTTCTCTCATTCATCGTACACTTACCTATTTCTAATTCATCATGTGCCATTTTAATATAAAGGACAATGAGTGACTTCTCATACCTTCAAGACTTTTCCTTATTATTCATTCTCTTAAAGAGTCTGAAAAAAAATGTGGGATCAGGGCCAGCTGGTTGGCTTAATGAATTGAGAAGCAGAGTTAGAGATGGAAGGTCCTGTATTCAAATGTGGCCTCAGACACTTACTTTCTAGCTGTGTGACGCTGGGCTTAACCCCCACTGCCTAGCCCTTATGACTCTTCTACCTTGGAGCCAATGCACAGTAGTGATTCTAAGTTGGAAGGCAAGGGTTTACAAAAAGCAAACACAGGATCCAAACGACTCATTAGCACAAGATCATTTTCTTCCTTGCTCTCTCTCCATCACTGTCCTGCTGAGCCTGCTAGTTAACCTACACAGCTAGGTGTAATATGGCCTGAGCTTTTCCCATGTCCCCTCCTGACTCAGCACCCTCATTGCAGCATCTCCATGCCTTCACTTTCCTCTCCTCCCCGTATGACATCTCCCTCTGCTTCCTCTTGCATCTCATTAAAAATCCACCCAATGCCACCTGCACTCTTTATTGCTTCAGCATTCGTTACCTCATCAACCAAACCAGCAGCGGCTTTCTCATAGGCAGTGGCCAAGAGGAAAAGGCATTGGTAGAAAGCCTTTGTTATGTTTTCAGACAGACGTTCCTTTGTGGCCGGGCATGATAAATGATGCTCCGGGTGTGAATAGGGGAGGTTATGGAAGGCCAGGTCTGACAATGAGGCTGTACAAAATCAGGATGGATAAAGTCCCTCCGCACAAGCTGATTGAATCACTGTGTGCTATTCTCTTTTTCAGATTAATGGTATAGAGGTGCAAAACCGAGAGGAAGCCGTGGCACTTCTCACCAGTGAAGAGAGCAAGAATGTCTCCCTGCTCATAGCAAGACCTGAACTCCAGGTATGGCAACTTACAGTATCTATGAAGATATTTCTTTGTTTCCCCTTCATGGGTCAATGTCAACGCCTCTATCTCTAGTCCAGTAGAGAGTGCCATATGTAATTAGTCTTAACTTGAGCACTAACTCACTACTTCAGTGAAGTACATGAATTTTTACTGTCTTCAGAATCCAGATTATGAATATGCTAATTGTTTGCATATGAAAGAAAAGCTTTTTGGTGCCGGGTATTTAAGTATCTACTAAAGTCTAACTATCCTAGGGCAGCAACAAAAAACTAGACACCAAAATGCTGAAATCAAAGAGTAAAAAGAGAGGATTCCAATCCAGTGCAAGCTTAGTGAGGACAGGGACTCACTTGCATTTTTTTAGTAATCTTGGCATTTACTAGAGTCCAAAGAACAAAGAAAGATCATTGTTGAATTCAGTAAACGTTTGGGTTTCTTTCAGACACTCTTCCTCTTTCAAGGCTGACTCAGTGGGACAGTGCCAAAGTCAAAGCCTAATCTTTCAGTTTATAAGCATTTTATAAGTTTATATTTATATTATATCAACATAATATAAATAGAATGTATTTTATATTGTATTGATATAAATATAATGTGTGTTTATATTATATTGATATAAAAATAATGTATATTTATACTATATTCAAATAATATATAATAATATAAATATAGCATATATTATAGAGGCCAGACTGTAGAGACATACAGAGGTCAAAAAAGAAGCTCTCCCCATCTTCAGGGAGCTTACATTCTATAGAGGAGAGAGAGCATATACACTTTAAGTAGAAACAAAATAAATGCAAGGCAATTTTGCCGTGTCGCAGTCCTTCATTGATTGTCCTGTCTAGAAATATGAGTTTGTTATCCAGAATCTACTTGTCTAAAAGAGGAACTCAACTTGATAGCCATAACTTAAGTTTTCTAAGGATGATGGAGTATAAGAACCCATTGAAGAAATTCTATGACCCTCACTTGGCCAGCTAGCATGTGGGAAGCACTGTCAAGGGATTGAATTTCCAGGCTACACCCAACCTACTTTATATAGAGAGACTCAAACTAAATAGCAAAGAAACAATCATAAAAGGGGGCAAGAAAGAGATTAGCCCATGAACGATGAGGTCAGTGGTGATGATGATATTGCTGGAAGTAATAAATGAATGGGGTCTGAGTCCATGAACTTATTTTCAGAAAAAGATTCCAAAACTATGTTCCAGGACAAGGGATTTTCTTTGTAATCATATATATTTTATTTTGTGCATTTCATAAAATCAATGTAAGAGAGACTCTCTAGGCTTTGTCTTGGCAGGCAGGCTCGCAGGCATTTTATATTACCAACAGTTATTTTAAAAGGGATTTCTCATTGTTTTTGGACTTATTGGTAGTGTAGAGAAATAACAATGACTTATCTGCCTTTCTTTAATATCTTGCAATTTTTGTTAAAGTTGTTAATTATTTCAATAAGTTTTTAATTGATTCTCTAGACCATCATATCATCTATGAAGAATAATAGCTTTATTTCCTCAATGAGCATTCTGACTCCCTCAGTTTCTTCATTTTCTCTTATTCCTATAGGTAGCATTTCTAGTACAATATCGAGTAGAGTGATCTGATTGGGCACCCTCGCTTCTCCCCTGATCTTATTAAGAAGGCTTCTAGTGGATCCCCATTGCAGATATTTGCTAATGATTTGGCTCCATAGGCTTGGACAGACACTGCTTCCAAAGTTCAAGAATAGAGAGATAATAAGAAGCCCTTTCTAATTAATCTCTCTTATTTTACAAATGAGGAAAGGAGTATATTAACTTCTCTAGGCATAAAATTACAGAGGCAGGACCGAAACCTGATCTCCCAACTTATTTTCCTTAGCCATCCTTCTTTGAAACCCTTTAGGCTCATTTGGGTGCAAGGGACATCTTGGATTTTGTTTTTCATCCTAAATTTTTAGCAGGATTCTTTGAAAATGATAACGTGGTATGAAAGAGAACTGCTCCAAGAAGAAAGGGAAATGAATGGAGGAAAGTTTCTCCCAACTTATTTTAATGAGTTTCCAGACTAGCCTGCAGTCTTTCTTTAAAGAGAGAACTTGGAGATTCTCCAAGAAAGCAGAAAAATGCATGAATCTTATTCACTCAATCAGTTAACTGTCAAGAGTTTATCTAATGATTATGCCAGGCCCTATGCTAAAATTATTAGGGTTTTGAAAAAGATCAACAACCCTGCTTCTTCAAGGAAAGCATATTCTAAGCAAGGCAGGAGGTCTAACTTGCAGATACTTAGATACTAATAGATAGACTAAATGAGAAGTAATTTCAGAAGGAAAGGTACTAACAGTTGAGAGGACCATTAAAAAACCTCCTAACGAAGGTAAGATTTGAGATTGAAGGAAGCCAGAGAATGGAGGTAAAGTGGGAGAGCATTGGAGGCTTGAGGGACAGCCAGTCCAGAAGCATGGAGATGGGAGATGGAGTGTTGTATGTGAAGAATTAGTAAGACAGTGTGGATGGACTAGGGGAGTTAATGACCACAAACCCTGATTTTTAAGTCCTGCTGAAGTCCTGTCTCTGCTTCCCCTTCCCACAGCTGGATGAAGGATGGCTGGATGATGACAGAAATGATTTTCTGGATGACTTACACATGGACATGCTGGAAGAACAACATCACCAAGCCATGCAGTTCACTGCCAGCGTGCTTCAGCAGGTCAGAATGTGTCCATACAGACAGAAAGATGGGCGCTCAGCCCAGAAAGAGTGATTCTTATCCCTTCTCCCTCACCACCAACCCCAAAAGAAGCCAAATTTGGAAGGTCATTATAAATACCAACCAGAAATTCCCATGGGAGTCTAGATGGGAAATCCCCATTAGTAGAGAAGGGTTATAATCAACACTGTGGGGGCTGGCAATTAATGGAGACATTCAGATGGACCGCCCGGCTGTGTTCAACCTAGCTATAGATTCTAAAGAATTGAAGAACTTTCCCATTTGATAAGCAGCGTAATTCAAGATATTAATATTCTTGGCCAGGGAAGTGCTATTATTAAGTTGAAAAATAAATGTGCTCTATGGCTGATGGCCCGAATTTACTTAGTGAAAATGTATGACATAACTGATGCATCATCATAAACAAATGATCTTCTAAGTAATCCTCACTTCTGTGTGAACACACATAGCATTTTTCTGATTTCAGGATGGATGGAGAGGTTTGAGCCCCTAGTAAAACACAAACTAGCGACCAAAAATAGTAACAACTGATATTTCTAGACCATTACTTGGAATCTGCCAAGTGATTTAAGTAGCCCCTCACACTACGACCTCACAAAGTAGGGACTTACGGTATTATTATCACCATTTTTTGGATAAAGAAACTGAGTTCAACTGGATGACTCTGGACAAAGTCAGTTAAACCTAGTTGCCCAACCCTTATTGCTCTTCTGCCTTGAAAACCATACCTAGGATCAATTCTAAGACAGACGATAAGAGTTTCTATTTTTTAAAAAAGAAAGAAACTGGGGTTCTAGTAAAGAGGCTCACAGCATTACACAGCTAATGAACTTCTAAGGCAGGATTCAAAACAGACGAGATCCCTCTTCACCTTGGGTACCATATTCTGTCTGCTTATTATATAGCTAAATATTCTAAAATATCTTGAAAACAGAATACTTCTCCCAATCATACCCCTCTAAAAAGATTCTCCCTAGAAATAAAAATCTCTCCACATCCACAAATGTGAGTGCATGTTTTTTAAAACCGTGACCTTCCATCTTAGAATCAATGCTGTGTATCAGTTCCAAGGCAAAAGAGTGGTATGAACTAGCCAGTAGGGGTTAAGTGACTTGCCCAGAGTCATACAACTAGGAAGTGTCTGAATTCACATTTGAACTCAGGTCTCTATCCATTTAGCCACCTGACTAGCTGTACCTTACAGTTGTGTTTTTATGAGATAAAAGATGAAGATGGGACACCAGTCCCATATATTTTCCTCTTTTCAGCAATGTTGTTATTTTTATTTGTTTAGAAAAAACATGAGGAAGACGAGGGCACCACCGACACAGCCACGATCTTGTCAAACCAGCACGAGAAGGACAGTGGTGTGGGGCGCACTGACGAGAGCACCCGCAATGATGAGAGCTCTGAGCAGGAGAACAATGCTGACGATCACACCACAGCTTCTAACACTCTGGGGAGCCAGAGGAAACTGATGTACAGCCAGGACACCCTTGGGAGCGGAGATGTGCCCTTCAGCAATGAGTCCTTTATTTCAGCAGATTGCACAGACGCTGACTTCCTTGGGATCCCAGTGGATGAGTGTGAGCGATTTCAAGAACTCCTGGAACTTAAGTGCCAAGTGAAGAGTGCCAATCCCTACAGTCTGTACTACCAGAACAGCACCCTAGAAGTGAACAAGAGTGACCCCGAGAGTGTGGACAGAGAGCTGGAGATGCTGAATGAAGAGCTCCGCAATATCGAGTTGGAGTGTCTGAACATTGTCAGAGCTCACAAAATGCAGCAGCTGAAGGAGCAGTACCGAGAATCCTGGATGCTGCACAATAGTGGATTTCGGAATTACAACACCAGCATCGATGTCCGAAGGCACGAGCTCTCGGACATCACTGAACTCCCTGAGAAATCCGACAAAGATAGTTCCAGTGCCTACAACACTGGCGAGAGCTGTCGCAGTACCCCACTCACCCTAGAAATCTCCCCAGATAACTCCCTGCGGAGAATTGCAGAAAACATCAGCAGTGATGGGGCCACTGCTTGCAAAGCATCCCAGAGGAATCTGCTCTCCATCACAGAGAGTCCAGAGACTGGCACCCCCAAGTATTGCCCCTCTCCAAAAGAGCTCGAGCTTAGCAAACAGCTGGAGAACAAAGAGAGGAAGACCAGTGATGAAAGCAAGAGCCCGACCCAGAGCCCAAAGGTGGGTGGCTCTTATCTCTCCCCCTATCATCACTCCCCATACAAGCATGCCCACATCCCTGCCCATGCCCAGCATTACCAGAGTTACATGCAACTGATCCAGCAGAAGTCGGCCGTGGAGTATGCCCAGAGCCAGATGAGTCTGGTCAGCATGTGCAAGGACTTGAATTCCTCCAACCAGTCTGAACCCCGAATGGAATGGAAGGTTAAGATAAGAAGCGATGGAACTCGCTATATCACCAAGAGGCCAGTGCGAGACCGGCTTCTGCGTGAGAGAGCCCTGAAGATCCGAGAAGAGCGCAGTGGCATGACGACAGATGACGACGCCATCAGCGAGATGAAGATGGGACGGTATTGGAGCAAAGAAGAGCGGAAGCAGCATGTGGTTAAAGCGAAGGAACAGAGGAGAAGACGTGAGTTCATGATGCAGAGCAGGCTGGATTGCCTGAAAGAGCAGCAAGGAGCCGAAGAAAAGAAGGAAATGAACATCATTGAACTGAGCCACAAAAAGATGATGAAGAAAAGAAACAAAAAAATCTTTGATAATTGGATGACGATCCAAGAACTCTTAACCCACGGTACAAAGTCCCCAGATGGTACTAGAGTATACAATTCCTTCTTATCAGTGACTACTGTATAACTTCCATTTCTGTATTGTGTATATATCAAAAACAAACAAACAAACAAACAAACAAACTCTACCATTGGGGTCAAAATTCCTGCCTCGTTCAATGTGGCAAGTTTTTGTATATAAGATAAATAGAGTCATTGTGTTTATAGGTGAAAAACTGAACTCTACAACATTGGGTGTCATAGCTCTATTTTAACTGGAGAAAACCACCCTGACTGACTATCTTTGAAGGCAATATTAACAAACAGCTTTTTTTCAAATAACTGATTGTACTTTTTTACTTGCTACCTTTTACATAAAGTGTTTTAAATTTCAGAAATCTTCTTATTAACCATACTTACACAAAAGAATTTGTTTAAACTATATTCATATTAAAAAGTTAGACATGCTTTTTTTCCTGCCTGAAACACAAAATGCAACTGGCAGTATGTATTTTTACGAAACCCTCTTTTGTAACATTACCTTGCCCTGGGTCTGCCATACTTGGGGCCAGTTTATCAGTACGTTAGCTCAAGTTCTTGGCAGCTCAGCACCACTGACTTCCCTTTGTGTGAGCTCTTCTAGAATACTTCCCACACATAACCAGACCAGCAGTGTTTAGCGTTGTGATCCACATTTAAACATTTTTCTTTGTAATATTCCTAAGGAAGCACCAAGGTTTAACAAGAAGGGCCTGGAGCAGAGTATCCTGTGGCTTTAAAGGAGGTTCAAGCATGTTTGCAAATGTTACAGCCTGTTGAAAGAATTTGCATGTACAGGAAAGTTGTTGATACGAGACTGTCTGTGTGATTTTTTAAGTGCCCCCTCTAGTATCTGTTTGCTTTGTAGAGTTGAATGTATTGAATTTAATAAGCAGTTTCATGGAATCACGATGAGTTACAAACATCAAGTTGAGGTCAAAATAAATTATTATTTTCTATTTGATCTGCTTTGAAATGATTCCTTCTCATTTGTCCTGGGGGGAGCGCCTTTCAAAGAAAACCACTGGGTGTCAGCCACCAGAACTCTTCAGAGGTAGATGGTTGATGTCTTCAACCCTTCTTGCCCTATCATTCACTGGCTCGGGCCACTTCAGACCTTCATATGACCATAGATCAAGAGGTAAGAGGGACCTTAGCACCAACCCATTCTTTAGTCCAACCCACTCTTTTTCCAGAGAAGGAGCCAAAGACCCACAGAATTGATGATTTGCCCACAGTCATAAGTTGTAGTAATAACCAATAGATATGGATGGATAGAAGAATGGATAGATAGAAGAATGGAACAATGGAGGGAGGGAAAAAGGGAGGGTTAGAAATAATGGAAGAGGAAAAAGAGGAGAGGAAATTTATAAATGTATATACATGTAAAACTATACATAGAGGGAAGATTCCAGATGGATGGATGGATGGAGGAAGGGAGGGTTAGAAATAATGGAAAAGGGGAAAGACGAGAGGGAGGATATAAGTATATATACATGTAAAACTATAGAGAGAGAGGGAAGGTTCTAGATGGATGGATGAATGGACAAAGAGACAGACAAATGGATAGATGGGTGGATGGATAGATTGATTGATTGATTGATTGATAGATATTGGTAGAGAGGTATTAATATAGTATATAAAACATCAGTAGTGCATATGAATGTTGCATATATGTGGATGGATGAATAGATTGATTGATAGATATTGGTAGATAGGTATTAATATATTAATATAATCAATAAATAGTAATTAATATAATAATATTAACATAATTGATTAATATAATTAATTAATATGTAGTATATAAAACATCAGTAGTTCATATGAATATCGCACATATGTAACCAGTATGTTACATTTATTAATAACCAAAATATATACACATATACATATATGTATGTAAATATATGTGTCTGTCACAGTGTATAGTCTTCAAAGTTTACAAATATCTAATACAATCTTACAAGGCTTCGTATTATCCCCATTCTACAAATGAGAAAACTGAGACAGAAATAAATGACTTGCCCAGTGTTTGGAACTCAACTTATTTACCTTTAAATCTATCCTGTTTTTTTAATAAATTAATTAGTTTGTTACATCCCAAGTTCCTGCATGAAGCAGGACCCACTGACACATGTAAAACCCAAGGATATTTGCTAAGGGAAGGAGTCACCCAATTAGCTGTGTTCTGTGGCATCTGAGTGGTCTATGACTGAAGCAGAGCTAATTCCCTGTAAATAGGTACAGCTATTAATTAACTTACTAGGATTGTGTTGACACTCCTCTATTTAAACTGAGGCCTGGAGTTTTTTCCAAGCTATTACTGCCCATCAGGAAGAGATACTGAGCTTGAATCTCACAAGACTCCATCAATCGCACCAATCCTATACCTCCTATGCTGGGCCTTTGGCTTGGTCAATAATGGAATGGAATAATAGTTCTCATCAAGGCCCTACTTAAGCTAACAATTGATCAGCCTTCCTCCTTCCGGCTACCAAGCAGGCTGTCATTAGTTAATGAATTTGCAAAGAGCGAGGCTCTGTTTATAGACAACCCCAGTTCTGTTCTCCCATCAATGGAGCAGGAAAAACACTTAAAGTGGAAAAACCAACCAAACATCAGGTTGTCTAGTCTTTATTGAATCATACAAGTAAATTTATGGTCCTGCTGCCTTTTTTTTCACTGAATAACTGGAATTTTGATTAAATCTCTCAGAATATCAGTGCATTCTCCTAGCCAGAGACTTCATGTTGGCTATAACCCTATGCCATCAGGCTTCCTTAAAGGACTGGAATTTGAGCCTCCCTCATGGTTGCCACACTTCTAATAAGGAAACTAATGAAAGCATAACTTCAAAATACTTCATTCTTCTCTATTAGGGCTTGTATTCATGTTCTATTTCTAAACAAGGCCATTAAATTTTGACTCTTAATTGCGCTCTAAGCCTCACGCTAAAGACTCCCGCTTGGTCCATTAAGTTGAACTGTGGTTTACGGACCAGGGCCTTAAAAGCCCCACTTAAATCAGAGGAGAGGACTCGGGTCAGATTACAATAGAATCTGATATTTCACTCCCAAGAGATGCCTTTGTTTCTTTGGAGCCCAGAATGTGGCCATCCTAGTTGGTATCGCTTCATGGAGAACCAAAATTGACTCATACATATTTGGTGGCGAGGGTTTCTTAGGTCCCCGTTCCTTAAAATAATTTAAATAAGATGCTCATTATAAGAGTGCCCAAAGCAGGGGGTTTTCAACAACACTAGAAAGGAGATTTTTCACTAGAGGAAAGGGATAAGTATTTATATGGAGCCTGCCATGTGCCAGGCTCTCTACTCAGAGCTTTTTTTATTTTTTTTTTAACACATTGCCACTGATTCTCACAACTCTCTGAGGTATGTACTCTTATATCCATTTTACAGTTGAGGAAACTGAGGCAAACAGTTTACATGACTTGTTCAGTCACACTCTACTGAGTTTCTTCAGTCTGGCTTTGAATTCAGGTCTTCTTGCCTCTAAAACCATTACTCTATCCACTGTATCACCAAGCTGCCTCTACTCAGTGATCATCTCATTTTATAGTTCACAGTGCATTCTACAGTTCCTAGCACCCCCAAAGCATTCATTGAGCAACAAATGGGTCCATTGTATACTGAGGACATGTGGACAGTTAGTTCAATTTTCTAATAAACAAAGATGGGACCCATTATCGTAGCTTTTAATGTTCAGCATATACAGACATCAAATATTTATTAACAAATTAGCATTCAAATCAATATAAAATCATCCAACATAAGAGCATGTATTTAAATGAGGGTAGGGGCAGCTAGGTGACTCCCATAGATCAAAAGGAGGTCCCGGACTCTTCCTTGCTGTGTGACCCTGGGCAAGTCACTTAACCCTCATTACCTGGCTCTTACTGCTCCTCTGCATTGGAACGAATACACAGTATTGATTCTAAGATGGAAGATGAGGATTTAAAAACAAATGAGAATGAATTGCAACGAGAAACCTCTCAAATTTGTGATCTGATCATGTGTGTCACAGATCACAATAGAAACAAGTCCAACTACATATTGCCTAGGGATTGTTGGTTGGAGAACCAATTAGAACTATAAACAGAAACTATGTAAATTAACCAAACATAATTATCTGCTTGTGGCCTTTGGAAATGGGTTGTGGGATACTTGCTAAAAAAAAATGC
Source organism: Monodelphis domestica (assembly GCF_027887165.1). Lineage (NCBI taxonomy): Eukaryota > Metazoa > Chordata > Mammalia > Didelphimorphia > Didelphidae > Monodelphis > Monodelphis domestica. The sequence goes on along the minus strand of NC_077233.1, from coordinate 37,225,306 downwards.
CCATGTGCCTGGAAGCCAATACAACTTGCCAGAAGGAATTTAAATCTCCCCCCCCCCCCGCCCCTTTGTTGGTGTTTCCAATTGGTTTTCAACACCATCTATGTCTTAAGGACTTATGTCAAATGTAAACTAATTAGAAAGAAGTCACTAAACAAGATTAGATGCAACATGTCTCATGGCAATGACAGCAGCCTTCACTTTGGAGAGAATATGAATCCCTGCTGGTAGTCAGCAATCCAAGATCTTATTCTCAGTTCCATTTCTGTTTTCTGCTTAAAAAAAAAAAAACAAAAACAAAGAAAAACAAACTTTTTTCCTTGAGTGGCTAGGCTCAACTCATCCCAACAGTACAAGGTCTACATGAGAATGAGATTTGCCCAGAATTCCATCTGATTTTTCATTGACTTTTTTTTTCATGATTTTCATTTCATTGACATTGATCCATCTGATCTCTGCCCTGGTCTCTAATAAAATAAGTATGTACAGCATTAATGGCACTAATCACTCTACTAAATACAGTCTAACAGTCATTTATTAAACATCTACTCTGTGGCACACTCAGTGCTAGGTACCAAGAATAGAAAGGTAAAAAGGAAATAGTAGCAACCCTCGAGGGGCTTATATTCTGTAGGGGCAAATGGCATTCCCATAGACTTAAAGCTGGAAATGACCTTTAAGGTCATCTAGTCCACCTGAACAACTCGGAGAAACCTATGAGAAAAGCCACTATCCACATCCAGAGGAAACACTGTGGGAGTAAAAACACCAAAGAAAATCAACTGCTTAAATACATGGGTTGAAGGCATATTGTTGGGGATGTAGACTCTAAATGAACATCATAGTGTAAACAACAACATGGAAATGGATTCTGATCAAGGACACATGTAATACCCATTGGAATTGCATGTTGGCTGCGGGAAGAGTGGGTGGAGGGGAAGGAGGGAAATAATGTGATTAATGTAACCAAGGAATAATGTTCCAAATTGACTAAATAAACTTATTCAAATGGGGAAAAGGTCATCTAGTCCAACCTCCTCATTTTATAAGTGAGTAAACTGAGTCTCAGAGAAGTTACATCTACCCAAGAGGAGCAGAGTTGGGATTTGAACTTGGATCCTTTGATTTCAAAGCCTACATTTCCCACTAAAGAACACTGAAGAGAGAGATAAGTAAACACACATATGCACACACACACACACACACACACACACACACACACAAATACAAGCTAATTTTGCAAAACATGTATCCTATGCCACATCATTATGATTCAGTTGCCCAGCAAGTTTGACTGATAAGCTGAGTCACAAGATTGCCTCAAGTACTTGATTTAGCAGTTCCATTCTTGACAAATCATCAGCCCCAGGCTCTCCCTCCACTCTGCTCCTTACTGCTTTCCAAGACGACAATAGATAAGCTCTCTGTGCCCATGTACATTGCGAGGTGCCCACAGGGTTTGAGTTTAGAGACACCTGGAATCATCCCAGCTTCCCAAAATAAAAATATTCCTCTCTTCCCTCCTACTAGATTGGTCCCTGAAACCTTCCTATGAATGATTTCCATTAACAGGACTTTGATTTGTTCAAATATCACTAGAAGGGATTCAGTTCAACAATGTTTAAGTACCTACCAAGTGGGATAATGGGCAGCTAGGTGATGGAGTGGTAGAGCCCTACGCTTGGAGTCAGGAAGATGGGAATTCAAAAAGCCAGCTTCAGAAACTTCCTAGCTGTGTGACCTTAGGCAAGGCCCAGCCAGAAGTGAAGCTCCAGCTTTGCTGTCAGATTGGAGCGTCTATAAAGTGTATATTTCATGGCTAAATCCTTTAATAAAGTTTCATTGTGTCCTTCAAAAAAAAATTAACCTCTGTTTGCCACTGGAATTGGAAATGGCAGAAATCCACTCTAATGTCTTTGCCGAGAAAAGTCCATAGACAGGTCCTTGGGGTAAAACAAAGAATCAGACACAACTGAACAACAAAACAATAAGAAGCAGGATAAGTCTTAAATGTTTTCCATGGGAAATCTCTTGAACTATTTTAAGGCAATTATCATGCCTCCTCCTAGCCCATCTCACCCCACGCCTGTTTCTCCTACAAGGTACACATCTTCAATAGCTCCAACTAATTTTCCTAAGGCAGGCACATCAGTTGCTGGACACGAAATGATCATGTATTTTATCAGAAGTTTAAATGCCTTGAAAAACCTGGGCTTGGAGTGTCACCCACTCAGGAGTGTCATCACTCAGTGATGTTCTGTGCTCTTTATGTGCTAATGCTAAGCTCAATTCAAGCAACCAATCAATCACCAAGTTTTAATTGGGTGTCTACTGCGTGTCAGACATTAGGTTTAGCCCTGAAATTTCCAGAACAACAAAAAGAAATACTTCCTACTTTCATGGAGTTTACATTTTTAAAGTCAAGAGAATTTGCTCACTCTACTTCACATTCTCCATCATCCACCAGGAAATATAATCATCAATTTATAACCCAGGAAAGTGACTTAAGAATCACCGAATTCAATCATTCACTTTTTGGACCTCTACTTAGAAGCAATAAAATGAGTCTCTCATGGCCACCTACAATTCTCTTCCACAAACATTAGGAGAAAATTAGGTGCAAAGGCTAAATGTCAAAAGCATAGGGTCCTTCAATCAATGAATCAAGTATTTATTGAGGGCCTACCATGTGCTGGGCTTCAAGACGGGCTGAGTACAAAGGATGAACCAGTCTCAACTTGCAAGGACTTTGTATTCAAAAACAAAGATAAATTCCTCAGATCCTACTCCTAAAAAAATTAATTGTAACAGGAAAGGAATGTACATACCCAAAGAATTAGAAAGGAAATTGCTTACGTCCAAAGGAGATATCCAGGAAAAGTGCTTTAAGTAAGGAAAGGTCACCTTCAGTTGGGATAGAGTGGGTAGAACAAACAAATGTTATGATGTAAAAGGTGGCAGCAAGGATTAACTAAGTAGATGAGAGGGACTTCAAGAAGCAAAAAAGGAAAATAGTCCTTCCCAGAAACAAGAGCTGTGGTGGGCACAATGAGAATAGAGAAGAAAATGGTCCACTTTTAGCTGGGATGTAGAGATGTGGGAAGTTAGAGGGATGCAGTGAAAATGTGAGTTCAAATATAACTTCAGACACCAGCTGTATGATCTTGGGCAAGTCGCTTAACCCTATTTGCCTCAATTTCCTCATCTGTAAAATGAGCTAGAGAAGGAAATGACAAACCATTTCAGGATCTTTGCCAAGAAAACCATAAATAAGGTGACAAAATGGTGGACGTGACTGAAATTAATAGCCAACAAGAAGAAGAGAATGTGAAGGGTAGGAGTATTGAAATAAGGATCAAGACATAAGGTAGAGAAAGATTTTGGAGAGCTTTGAATACCAGGATCAGGAGTTTATACTTTGTTCAGTGGTCAATGGGGAACCATAAAAAATTGAGTAGAAGAGTCACATTTAGAAGAGTTGACTGGGAAGATTACTCAGGCAACAATATGAAGAATAGTTTGGAGAGGATGGAATGGAAACCAGGAGACCAGTTTGTAATGATGTAGAAAAGAAGAAATAAGAGCCTGGTAAAAATATGCTTTTAAAGGCAGAATGTAAAGAGAGTCAACGGATATCCAAATATAATGGAAAGCCGAATTGGACACTGATTATACGGGGTGAGAGAGAAAGGTAAAGTCAAAGATAATTTGAAGGTAGGAGCCTAGAGACTAGGCTGTCAATAGAAATAGAGAAGATAAAGGTTGGGGCAAATTTGAGGAGGGAAGGGATAAGTCCAAAATGAGATCTCTTAAGTTTAGCAATAAAAGTGAATGGGATCCACCAAGGGAAGAAGGAAAATGAAATGAGGGCCCCGGACAGAGCCTTGGGGATATGTCCACATTTAAGCTATGGGAAACAGATAGGAGGAGTGTTTGGAGCAATAGTCAAAACACTATGAGAGATCAGTCTCATGGAAGTTGAGGGAAAAAATGGTTTTCAAGGAGGGAGTAGTCAGCCATAGCTCATACTATAGAGGGATTGAGGAGGATGAGAACAGGAAAAAGGGATTTAGGGAGAAGGAGAGTGCTGACCACCTTTGAGAGAGATTTGGTGAGTAAGAAAATTCAATTTAGCAATATTTATTAAATATTAAATTATTAATGAACAAATATTTATTAAATTTATTCAAGGCAGTGGACTAAGTAGGCATTGGGACTATGAAGGTAAATCTAAACCAATTCCTGCCACCATGAAGCTTATATTCTACTGGAAATTTGGAGTATGGCTACTAAGTGTGACAGAGGCTGGCACATAAGAAAAGTGCCACGCTGAAGAGTGTTGGAACTGATCACCTCAACGGAGGGAGAGGCCCCAGGAAATGGGAATCTGGAGGAGGAGAAGACTCTGGTTGGGAGAGGAGTTGGTCTCTCAGTCTTGAGAAGCCAAAGAGAGAAGGTGGAAAAAGACTTTCTCCTGAGGGTTACCCACTTTTCCTTCTGGTGACTGGAAATCTTCTCCCCCCCCCCCAACATTTCCCAATTGAAAAGACTATTGAAAAGGAAACCTGAGAAAGACATTTTAAATCTCTGTCCAACTTTACGTCAGCTCCTGTTCCCCTGAGTCTGAACTGAGGCCAAAGAGCCAAACCCAGGGTGAGTCAACCTGACTTTCTCTCAGGAGACTCAGGATGCCAAAGCCTGAGTTCCCCCCCAAACTCAAGGAAGGAGTAAAAGGGTTTTAGATAGAGACAGGGGCCCTTTTCCCCCACTTTCCTCTCTCATTCTTTCTTTGATAGTTTTTCCTTTGTATTATCCTGATTGTGTTAAGTTGACATTAAATAGTTATATTTTCCCCAAGTTGTGAATCAAATATGAGTGAACAGATCAAGGGGAGACCCTTTAGTCTCGAGTAGTGGATGGGGGACAAGAGGGACAAGGGTGAATCTGGGGAGATCAGCCTTAGCTAAGGAGGAAAGGCAAAAGTGGAAACATCTTCAATTTCCCTCTCCTTTCTCTGAGCCAACCCATTACATCTGCTGTCTCCCCTGAATCCTGCTTTGAGAAGGGGGGTCTCCACTCTTCTCTCTATTCTGAAAGACTTAACCCTTCAGTTACAACTAAACAACCCCATAAATACAAATGGCACCCTAGATTTAAAAGAACCCCCATTAAAAAAAAAAAAGCTTTAGTGACCAACTATCACCAACTTTCATCAACTGTCAGTTGTAACCCCTGAGGCTAACAGCCATAGTCACTGGCTCTGCCTTGGGGTTTCCACACAGGATCAAAAAGTCTTCATTCCTGGTGGGGGAGGGGAGTACAAGTCAGTTACCAACTGCCACTCTGGTCAGTTGGAAAACTGAGGAAGAGAAGGCTATTGTAAAGGGGAGGCTGTACTAGGGCTGTCAGTGATAGGATCTAGCCATCTTGGATCCTATCTAGCTAGATAGAAGCAAAGCATGTGGGATAACAACCATTTTCTAACTGTTAGCTCCTGACAGTTAGAGCCTAGAAAAGATCTAATGGGAAACATATTACAACTAATATTGTGGTCTGCTATGGTAGGAATAATTGCAATTTATTGGGGCTACTGTATCATTTATAATTCAGTGGCAGGGATGTTCTAGGGACATTAACCAATATGACTATGGGATGGACACAGTTACCAATGAATTATCTCGATGCGAATTACCTCTGGCAAACCATATCCCAAATTTATGTTGTGTTTGTGGCAGTTACTAACATCTTAAAGATTATCAAAGCTGGTGTCAACCTGATCTTCCAAAAGAAAACTGTACATGCTCTAGTCATAGATAATATATTAGAGGCATTGCTTGGTTAGATCCCTATAATAACTGAAATATGCCAGGATTACAGGCAGAGAAAACAAGGCATGTGGAAGGGAACTGACGAGGAGACTGGGGACGTGATGGGACAGACTAATAAGGACGATGTAGTTACTAATACTGATACTGGGACACCATTAGGGGAAATAGGGGGAAATGACCTTGCCAATAACATACAGGCACGAAACAACAAGGCACCAACTAATGCATCTGCTAACAATCTTGCAAATGCATTAAGGGTTCAAAAGATTATGCCTTTGCATGATGTAGTTAAGGTCATTGATAACTCAGGCATTTTACATGCAAAGGTTCATAAGTCATTCACCACCCATGACTTAGAGTCTTTATGTAAACATATGCCTACATTTTTATTAGAAACTCATCTCACAAATAAAGAACTTAAAAAGAGCATTTCACCTCTATGAACCAGATTTTGATGATGTAGAAATTCTTTTATCTGAACTTTTTAGGACCCAGAAACATAAAAACTTTACTGAGCAAACTAGAAAAGATTCCTCACTCATGAGCTGGTCAGAAGTTTTTGAGGATCTGGATTTTTCGAATCCAAGATCAATGACTTATCTAAGAAGATGCCATGAGGAACTATTGCAGGGAATGAAGCAATTGTCAGAAAGATCCAATGCATTGGGAAAATTTGATAGGTGAACACCCAAGCACATTTATTGATCACCTTATTTGAAAAACTGAGGGACTGCTAGACTTTAACCCTGATTCAAAAGAATCAGAGGCACACATGAGGAGACAGTTTCTCAAGGTCTGTGAGAAGCACTTGAGGGATTTCTTCAGGAACTATTGCCCCAAGTTTGTCACCATCTCACTTAATGAACTTGGGGACATTGCCACCTATCTCCATGATAACGAAGTAGATGAGGAAAGGGAAAAGAATGATTTAAAGAAAAAACTCTAAGAGACCAATGAAATATAAAGGCAGAAAGAATTACAGGAGGTTAAGAACCTGGCTACTATTAAGACATTTAACAGACAAACCTCACAGTATAGACAGACACCCCAAAGTCAACAGAGGGTATAAAGAGACACCGGGACTTGCTTTTTTGTGTTCTCATCAAGGACACATAGTAAGAAACTTCCCAATGAAACATTGCCATGAACAGGGCCAAAATAAGAGAGGTGGGAAAGGTCAAAATGCATATTATCAAGGAAAAGGGCATACCAACAAAAACTATGGGAGACGGGACTCTAATATCAAGCAGTGTTGCTCTCACTGCAGACTGATAGAAGAGGAGACCCCAGACCTGAAATCCATGGAAGCAACAATAGCTTCTGGAGAAAAACCCCGTTATTCAGAAGTTGTAGTAAGGAATAATTATTATACTGCATGATGCCCGGCTCTAGCACTATCTAGTAAAAAAACGAGACCAATGGGGGAGGTACCCTATGGAGGAAACATGAGGGCATAAGCATAAAGTACAAAGGGGCACATGGTAGAAAGGAAAAAGAAAAATTTTAAATTTTAATGGTGGAGAAACAGTTGGGCAAGATGCTAAGGGGAGCAACTTGAGTACAAAACAAAAGTCTAGAATTGAGGTGGAGAATAAAATTGCACAGATAATAGCAAACATGAAACATGGCATTTGTGGTTCACCACTCATGGGCACACAAAACTTCATGGAGAAAAGCAAAGAATAGATTAAAACCTTTTTGGAAGATTTCTTAGCTTGCAGAATGGTAGACTGTCAAGGCAGTGGAAAATCAAACAAGGCTCACAAATCTTTAAAACAGCAACTTAAGTATCCACACCATTCTGACAAGATAGCCAAATGAGACATTGTTGCAAGAGACTTTGGAGCTGATACATTTTTTGCATTTTAGAGGGGAAAGAAAGACAAATGAGAGGAGAACTAACTTAAATACAAAAGCCACGAAATCCTCTAACACTCAAAGACACCAGTTCTGGGGATGGATTTACAGCACAGATCAATACCAAAATTCCAATAACTGTCTATTCCTTGAACCAGAGACTTCAAAACAGTCTAAGGGAGTGGAAACAGAAGAGTCTTTGATAGTGAAACATCACCCAAGCAGTTCTCAAACTGAAATTAAAACAAACACAAACCTTTCCTCTGAGCAAGCTATTAGCTCACAGACAGCAGTGGTCCAAAGGGATACAGAGCTAGTTTATAATAGTGCATTGAATGAGGGTGGAATAACTATAGAGGGGATGGTAGATCACACTATAATATCTGAAGAACCTGAAACATCTTCTAGTTATACATGTGCATTGCAAACCATGGGGCAAGAAAAAGGTTCTGCTGATAATAGGAAACCAGAGCATGTAAACACCGTAATAGCTCATTTACAAGAGAGTCCAGAGCCACATCTTGGGACAGAAGTGGGAGAACAGAATTACAAATATTTCACTGATACAAGGGAAAGTGGATCTGTAGTGAAGTCATTCTCAAAAGATACCACCATAGAGGGAATGGTTTGTATGTCAACAGATTCACAAGAGGGATCAGAAAAACTAGAACCTGTACACTCCAGTAACATAATGGCAGATCTCAGAAAGCAGTAAACCCACAAAAATCAAATCTGTCACCACAGAACACAGAATTAGATCATATTTCTGGGCAACAGCTAGAAAAGGAATTGGGAAATCTAGAAATCATTGAAATAGGGTCAGACCAAGACACAAAACCTGATTTAACATCACCTGACACAGAATTACAACAGGTCACTGAACAAAAGATAGTGAAAGACCTAAAGAGCACAGAAATCAGTGACCAAGAGTGAGACTCAGACCCAGATGATACAGTACCAAATAGTACAATAATAGTTGACCAAAACAGTGATGAAGAACAAGAACCCTATCAGTACTTCAAACTCTAAAATAAAGTTCACAAAGATTTAGATGAGTGGGACACAAATTGGCACAGTGAACACTTGAATTCAGAACAGTCTTTTATGATTATGATTCTGATGAAGCAATTGAAAACATAGGAAACTCTTTTATCAATAGAGGAAATACCATATATTGCAGGAGTTAGTTATGAAGAATTTGTAAGAAATATGAGTTAGGGGACAGTGACACTGAATTGGATGTAATATGATAGAGAACAAACTGAAGAAGAGATAAGCAATGAAATGCTATCATCACATCTGCTTTATACAACCTTGAACATCCCATAACACAACTGTTGAGACGACTTGGTACCAGGACTGGTTTCCATTCCATAGGGTAACAAGCAACATAACACTTTATAAGAACCCAGACTGGTACTAGGCATAAGATCTGACACATGATCCATGAAAAAAACTTAATCAAGTCAGGAAAACCCCTAAGCCCATAAAGATAATCCCTGGCTGGAAAAAAAACTGAGACAAGTCCACAAACCCCAGTAACTAGAAATTGGAAATATCCAGGATGGTATTGGAGCATCTTACCCAAACTAAATCTATTGCATGAAACCAAGAATCTGAAACCATAAGCACCAAAACAGATTACAGAAGAGAACTGAAAGAAGTTACCCATATCTCCCATCCTCCACCTAAAAAAAATCTTTCCAAGGTGAGGAAAAGAGGGCATCCCATGAAGATACTAACTTAAATTTTCATGCATCTCATGTTAAACATTATTACACCCATGATAACATGCCAAAAGACAACTTAATGAAAGCCCAAGAATTCATTCACAGATGCCCCAAGAACAACCCTTGATAAATAAACATAGAGTCCATGAATCCAACAAACTCACACAAGAAGAAATAGAGATACTAATCAGAGACAGCAAAACTGAAACAGAATAATGTCCAATGCAGATAGTATAAATATGGGTTAGTTAGATCAGGGAGGATTAGTGTAGCCTGTGAAACACAGGAGAAGTGGTTCCTTACAGAACCTGGGATTTTATTTGGGTGGATTTAGAATCCCTTAGAATTAGTAAACATATACACAAATATCCATCTCAAGCCTAAAGTAAAATATCATTAACCTCCACCATCAACCACAAGGAAATAAAATAATTGCCTTACAATCACACATTAAGAAAGATACTTACATTCATTACATAAAAAAATCTCGCTTACACAAATGAAGATGGCACAAACATCCTGTATAAAGTTTCACTCACATGCATCAACATATGCACACTTACATGCATGCACATGCTAATCTTACACACACGCATGATCCTACAGTTCCTGATACCCGAGATCGTCTTTCAAGGTGAGACGACAGGTAAGTATGTATCCTGTAAAGGAGAAGGTACCCTGGACCAGTGACTACTTCAAGCAACACCAAAAGATAGAAGACACTGACAACTGGAAAGAACTTTGAATCAAAGGCATTATGAGGAATGAACTTCAGGAAAATGGGTCATATAAGATTAATCGCCAATCACATTAACTTCACATATAGAGAAATACATTCACATGCACATTGGAATAAATATGCATCCACCACAACATATCTAGAACACAAACAAATTTCACACTGGCATTAAGGGCTATGCCATAAATAAGGACAACTCATAAATTGTATATCTGTAAATAGATCTTTAGTACCAGAGGATGTATATATGTGTATGTGTATAAATAACATGTAACATATGTAAATGTGTAGATAACTCAAACATATACATATGTAGCATACTAATGATATGATCAATGAATAGAGATAAAAAGGAAAGAGTTAACATACTTACTATTAATAAACAGGGACAGAGTAGTTTAGGGTGGAAAAAGGAATGTTGTAATTAGAGAGGTAACATAGGGACAGAATGAACCAGATTTCAATTGATGCAACTTTATATATATATACATATATACATATAATTGTTATGAATTGTTACATTGGAATTAACATTACATAAGGCATGGGATAGTTCAATTTTACTTAAGAATTAAATTTTATATTGATTACAATAGGAATGACCTTTGTATTAAGAAATTATTATATTTTAAAACTTCATTGGCACATAATCCTAACCCTCTTCCCACAACTCAGTCTTAGCATAAGATAGGAATTTAGATTAGCAAATAGATTAGGATAAGATTTATTATTTTGGGAGGGGGGAAGTTAGATGGGAACAATAAGTAACATAGATAAATTAGGATAAACAGAGAAGGTAAGTAACTGGTGTGGGCCAGGGGGCACCATACCAACAACAGGAAATGGAGGGTTTGTGACAAAGGCTGGCACATAAGAAAAGTGCCAGACTGAAGAGTGTGTGGAACTGATTGCTTTGATGGGGGAGGGGCCTCAGAAGATGGGAATCTGGAGGAGGAGAAGCTTTTGGCTGGTAGAGGAGTTGGTCTCTCAGTCTTGAGAAGCTAAAGAGAGAAGGTGGAAAAAGACTTTCTCCTGAGAGTTACCCACTTTTCCTACTGGTGACTGGAAATCTTTTCCCCAAACATTTCCCAATTGAAAAGACTATTGAAGAGGAAACCTAAGAAAGACATTTTAAATCTCTGCCCAACTTTACGTCAGCTCCTGTTCCCCTGAGTCTGAACTGTGGCCAAGGGGCCAAACCCAGGGTGAGTCAACCTGACTTTCTCTCAGGGGGCTCAGACTGCCAAAGCCTGAGTTCCCCCCAAACTCAAGGAGGGAGTAAAATGGTTTTAGATAGAGACAGGGACACCTTTACCCCACTTTCCTCTCCCATTCTTTCCTTGATAGTTTTTCCTTTGTATTATCCTGATTGAGTTAAGTTGACATTAAATAGTTATCTTTTCCCCAAGCTGTGAATCAAATGTGAGTGAACAGATCAAGGGGAGACCCTATAGTCTCGGGTAGTGGAGGGGGTACAAAAGGAACAGAGTGAATCAGGGAGAGCAGCCTTAACTAAGGAGGGATGACAGAAGGGGAAACATCTTCAAACCCTCTCTCCTTTCTCTGAGCCAACCTGCTGTCTCCCCTGAATCCTGCTTTGAGAAGGGGGGATCTCCACTCTTCTCCTCTCTCTATTATGAAAGACTGAACCCCTCAGTTACAACTAAACAACCCCTCGAATACATAAGTAATAGAAGGGGGTTGGAAGCCAAATTCTCTGACTCACTGGCAAGTGCTTGTCCCATCACTTCAGGGGCTCTTAATAATAGTAATAACTAGCATTTATTTAACAAATACAATGAGCCAAGCACTTCTTTTTAAATATCTCATTTGATTCTTATTACAACCCTGAGAGGCAGTTGATATTATCATCCCCATTTTTAAAATTTGAGCACATAGGCTAATAGGGGTTAAGTGACTTGTCCAAATGTACACATCCAGCTAGTAAAATTCTGAAACCACATTTGAACTCAGGTCTTCCTGACGCCAAATCTAGCCCTGTATTCACTGTACCACCTAACCACCTCACATTTTATGTTTCATGGGTCCATTTGGCAGTATAGATTCCTTCTCAGAATAATGTTTTAAAGTGTTAAAATAGTATACCTAAAATTACAAAGGGAACCAACTATATGGAAATATAAACATATGTGTAATATAAAACAAAATTTTTAATTACCTGAGCAATAAGAAAGCCCAGTATCATCTTCCTTGACTCTGAGTAGTCTCTAGATCATGTGGAGAAGGCTCACAGAAAACTCTCAGATCTATACTATTAAGAAATCTTTTATAGACCTGGAGAGCCTTCAGACTGAGAGAGGAAATAGAGGTTGAACAAAAAAAAGAATTTTTCTGCAAATATAAATCTTAAGAAAAAGAAAAAAAGATAACCTATGTAAAGATTTGGAGCCTTAAATCATAGATACTTGTCTAGACAGAGAGGGGGAGAGAGAGAGAGAGAGAGAGAGAGAGAGAGAGAGAGAGAGAGAGAGAGAGAGAGAGAGAGAGAGAGAGAGAGAGAGAGAGAGAGATGTTGATACAATGTCTAAATAGATAGGTAGATAGAAATTGATAGAAAGATAGATGGATAGATAGATGGATAGACAGACAGACAGGTAGACAAATGGATAGATAGACAGACAGACAGACAGACAGATAGATAGATAGATAGATAGATAGATAGATAGATAGATAGACAGACAGACAGACAGACAGACAGGCAGACAGGCAGACAGACAGACAGACAGACAGACAGACAGACAGACAGACAGACAGACAGATAGATAGATAGATAGATAGATAGATAGATAGATAGATAGATAGATAGATAGATAGATAGACAGATAGATAGACAGACAGACAGACAGACAGACAGACAGGCAGGCAGGCAGACAGACAGACAGGCAGACAGGCAGGCAGGCAGGCAGGCAGACAGACAGACAGACAGACAGACAGACAGACAGACAGACAGATAGATAGATAGATAGATAGATAGATAGATAGATAGACAGACAGACAGACAGACAGACAGACAGACAGACAGACAGACAGACAGACAGGCAGACAGGCAGACAGGCAGACAGGCAGACAGGCAGGCAGGCAGACAGACAGACAGACAGACAGACAGACAGACAGATAGATAGATAGATAGATAGATAGATAGATAGATAGATAGATAGATAGATAGATAGATAGATAGATTAGATAGGCAGGCAGGCAGACAGACAGACAGACAGATGGACGGATGGATAGACAGACAGACAGATACATACATACATACATACATAAGATAGATGAATAGAGAAGGTATATAAATGGATAGGCAGGTAGAGAGAGACAGACTGATGGACAGACAGACAGGCAGAGAGATAAAAAGTTCATAGACTATAGATTAAGTACCCCCTGTATAATATGACCTAACTATCTGCCAAATTGAGGAGTTTATTAGAACCAAATAAAATCAGAAGCTCTGGAGGATTGTCACAATAAGTAGTTTTCTCTTTTCTTCCTTAATAGATGAACCAGGGAGTACCAGGACTTTTTAACAACTTATACCCAGTAAGGGTTTCGGGTTTAAAGGGACAAGAAGTAAGATCTGATGAGATCCTCTGGTATTGAATGGTCTAGGGAAGAAAAGTAACTTGAGTGGTTTATGGCCTCCCAATTCCTCTGATCACTTTATCTTCCTGATGGAGAATTGCCTCCTCTCTTGAAATGCACCCTGATAACGAGCCTGGAGGTGAGCCAGCTGTAACATGTCACATGTCACCTGGAAGATGAGGCTTTTCCAACCAAGCATGCCTCACCTTATCTCCCAAATCTATTCCAGTAAGTGATCTCTTTACATTCCTCATCAGGCACCCGAAAGTACTCTTCTAAAGCCAGTTCTATCTGACAACCTGTAAGATACAGGAAACCATATAAAAATGAGAGAAAAAATTCAAGTCAATGAAACTGGGAGCACTTCTTATGGTCACCATGAGAGGCGATCAAACTGAATTACTGACAGATTCAAGAGGGGCGACCCAGAATGATAGAAAACACATTGGACTTAGCAGCAGGAGGAACTGGAGTTGATATCTGTAGCACCAGCTCACAGAATAGCTTCAAGGGTCTAACAGGGTGATGAAAGTAAAAATCACTTTGCAAATCTGAGGATGCTCTATAAATGTCAGCTATACTATTAGGAGCTAAGTTGTCTGCTTCCCAGGGAAGGAAGAGAATCTGTGCCTCAATGTGGTGCTTATGAATAACTCTCCAGAGGAAACTAGGCAGTGTTTGGCTAGAGATCTTTCTCTAGTCACAAGTCACAATTGAGGAACAGTGCCTCCATTTTTCAGAATTTTGCCTTCACACCTACCTTAGGAAGATCTTCGAGACAGATTGCCATCATTTATTATATTAATAATGAGCATTAATGAGAGTCTGAACTACAAGACCCCAATACTTTTAAATAAGTCCTTTTGTTTTGTTTTGTTGCGTTTTGTTTTGCTATGGTTTATGTTTGCAAAAATAAAATACAGGGTTTTATGCCTAACCTCCATAGAAATGCAACCTGGTCCCATCTTTCCCCTCAGTCCTAACTGTTCTCCAACTCCATATGAAAGATTTCACAACAGCACAGATCCAAGATCTGAATGCAAGTCTTCCCTCTATGATCTAGTACAGTGATGGAAAACCTTTTAGAGACCATATTCCATACTCCCCCCTTACCCCAGACAGAGGAGGGAGGAAGCACTCCCACTGGGCTGCTATACAGAAGGATGGATATAGTGAAAAAATGTCCTTAGATGTGGTGGATAGTGGGAAGGGAGCAGCTTGCCCCAAGTCCCTCTGCCTTTCTAGTAATGAACTTTGGCAGAGGATGGTGTATGTATCCACAGAGAGGGCTCTGCATGTCCTTTCTGGGACACATGCCATAGGTTCACCACAACTGATATAGTAGCAGTGGTGGTGAATCTTTTAGGGAACAAGTGCCCAAACTGCACCCTTGTCCCATATGTGAGCTGCCCTTTATCCCAGTAAGGGAAGGGAGGAAGAGCTCCCATTGAGCTGCTGGACAGAGAGGCAGGTCATGTGATAAATATCCTCAGGTGCATGTGGAGAGGGAGAAAGGAGCATCTCTCTCTGGGCACACATGCCCTAGGTTCACCAACATGGATCTAGAATGATCCAGAGTCAAGAAAGAAAATATTGGGACTCTTTATGAATCAGATCATTCAAATCCAAAATAATTCACATCTAAACCATAATTTCTATCAGTGTGAGGAATTCCTAGTGCGGAGACTCTCTGCACCTATGTGGGTCACCCCTTGTCTTTAACAGGAAGTTTGTAATGTGTAGAGAGTTGCCTATAGTACTGAAAGTTTTAAATCATTTGCTTGTGGCCAAAAAGTAAGCATGCTTTTGGAGACAGGATTTATACCTTGTCTTTATGACTCCAGGATTAATTTTTCTTTTTTTTTTTTTAAAGCAAGTCCTAACTCCTATTTTGCTTGGTAAGGAGGGTTCTATAAAATAAATAATGTAAACCATAGTTTCCCCATTTTACAGATGAAAAAATTCAACCTTGGATGAGAATTGAAATGACTAACCAAAGGTCACACTCATAGAAAATGGCAAAGCCTAGATGAAAGAATGTTAATAGAAAGAATATCAGTCTTGGAATCAGAAGTCCTGGGTGTGAGTCCTGGGCTGACACTTAAGAGCAAACCATGGAATGACAAGTCACTTTCTCTTGCTGGGCCTCCATTTTCTCATCTGTAAAACTGGTCGCCAAAATCCCTTCCAGCTCTAGATTTGCACTAATCAGATAGAATGGATTACATGACTCTACACTTACTCATCAATCAAGACCAGGAGAGGAGTTCCAAAGAGGAGTAAATTGGGTTTCCAAATGGACCATTAAGTTCCAGCATGACGGGAATTTCAAACTAAAACTTCAGCTAAATAATTAAGGGTCTAACAAGAGAAAAGAGAAAATAATGAACTTCCTATAGAATCAGAAGGTACCAACAGGCTGTACTCCTCCAGATTTCTCCATCAAGCCTCCATCCTGAGTAGATGCCATCTCCATTGAGCCTCTCAATCTCCCAAGCACCTCCAAGACAACACAAATCCTCAATGAGGCCTTTTGGAATGATACACCCCATACATGTTGAAAAAATTCCATCTGATTTAAAGTAAATTAAAGGGCCAAACAGATCTTCCCAAAGAGGTAGCTAGGTGATAGAGTATATAGAGAATTAAAAGACTTGAGCTCAAATCCAACCCCAAACCCTTACTAGCTATGTGATCCTGGCTAAGTCATTAATCTCTGCCAACCTTGGTTTCCTAACTATAAAATGGGGATCATAATAGCCCCACCTCCCAAGATTGTTGTGAGATGATGCTTGTAAAGTATTTAGCACAGTGACCAGCACATAGTAGGTACTTAATAAATATTTGTTCCTTTCCAAGAGGTCAAGTTCAATGAAAAAAAGGTTCTCTTTTTGTATGAGACTGTTTTTACATGCTTGTCATCCTGCAAAGGAGTTCATCCCCAACCCTAACACTGTAATCCTTGAAAATCTGAGTCCTGAACAAAAGCCAGAATATATTGACGAGTGGGTGTTCCCTTCGAATCGCTGTAGGTGGTTACACAAACAAGGTCAGGCCTTTGACCGATAGCTTGCTGTATGTTAAACCATCACCCAGAATCAGGCAACTGGGCATATCATTAACAGAAAATAGCTCGTTGTCAGGGAAAGTCAAACTTGTGATGACCTTCCATGAAAGTAATTGCTTTGTCCTGCTGAAACCAAGGGCTCGCATGTGTCCATAAGAGAGTTGGGTCAGAGGGCAGAGGCTGAAGGGCCACAGTCCCCATTAGAAGGGCCAACTTTGCTATTTAATGATCTCTCCTTGAGCTGGCTCAGTCTTTTTCTTTCAGAAGGTAATAATGACCCTTCCAAAGACAAATCAAAGATAATTTAAAAATAGTAATGGGGGCATCTGGGTAGCTCAGTGGATTGAGAGCCAAGCCTAGAGAACCCAGGAGGTCCTGGGTTCAAATCTGACCTCAGACACTTCCCAGTTGTGTGACCCTGGGCAAGTCACTTGACCCCCATTGCCTAGCCCTTACCACTCTTCTGTCTTGGAACCAATATAACAGTCTTGACTCTAAGATGGAAGATAAGGGATTTTTAAAAGTGAATTAAAATCAGCAATGTATATATAGCAGAAATGTATATATGAATTATAATAGAGAGAGCAATGTACATATGTACAGGAAACTGATTCAGACCCACACCCCACTTAAGCACAATTATGACCATTCAAGTGGATGATAACTGGGTCCAAATCATCAGTCATAGCACACAGTAAATGTCCTGTGGAATCAGGAGGTGCAACCAGGATATACTCCTCCAGGCTTCTCCGTTATGCCTCCATGCTGAATGGGTACCCTCTCCCCACCCAAATCTTTTAGCCTCTCACTCTTCCAAACAATTCTAGAAGATGCCAAAAACAGACCAAAGGGTCCTGAAGTGTAGACATTTCCCAAGTAGATGAAATAGCTGGGTTTAAAAGGCGGAAAGTCTCCAGATTTAGCTATGAAACTGTCTGGAAAAGTTTTGAAAGGAGTTGATGAGATTGCCAAAACGCCCAAAATGTTACCCCTGAAATTGAAGGATTAGAACAAAATGCCCCCAGTACCCCAAAACATGGTGGTCCAAGGAAAAGAAAAGTCCTCTATTTCCTTTCTCCCACCTCAGTTGTAAACTATAGTGACTGCTCCAAAGCAAATTGCAGTTCAAATAACCAAGAGAAATTTATAAGGTAGACTCATGCCTGCCCTAGAGGATAAGTGATCCATAGAGGGATTACTAGCATTACAGAAAAAGTATGAAATCATGTTATACCACCCTATGGTGAGGACAAAGAAGTGGGAGAAGACTGTGATATTGAAATCAATTTAAAAGACTGATATATATTAATTTAAGGTCGCCAAGGAATTCACTTATGTAATTCCTAAATGAAACACTCAAGTCAGCGGCCAAATTTTTATGGTGTTTTAATTACAACAGGAGGAAGAAAATATTAGAGGGAGGGGGGGGGAGGGAGAGAAGGAAAGAAGTTTAACTCAGGACCACTCTGGCTCAGGCTGAGCCAAAATGGGCATTAAGGCCTTGGAGAGCCAAGACAGGGAAAGGGATCAGTCTTATCACTCACGTGACCAATCTGAAGGAAAGCAATCTGCGGGGCTCCTCCAACCTCAAGCTCCAGCCTCAAACTGCACTCTAGTCCTCCTCACAGGAAGTCCTGAGAACTCCAGAGGCTGTTCTCTACCTCACTTCATGCCTCTCATATGTGCCAATGGTGCTCAAGCTTGACCTAAGACAGCCCAGAGGTCTGTCCTTTTTTTGCACATGTCTGTTGAAGGCCATATTCTCAAATAATTAAAACTTGAGTTTGCTGCAGCCCTTCCTAATCTTGTTACACTGAGTAGGGTGGAGAATGTAGTTTCCAAGACCTGATTCGGTTATTCCACATATTTCTATTGTTATTGATCAGGAAATAGCTAAATCCGATCTTCTAAAGAAAGGTCTAAATAGGGTGGAGTAGTTTTGAAATTCACAAGACACCACAGATACTACTAGGCTGCTAGTGAGAAAGGAAGAAAGAACATGGGACCAGAATGGAGAGGAGCTCATCAACAGGGAGAAGAGGGGAGGGAGTGTGGAGTAGGGCAAGCAACTCAATGTCTAGCAGATTCCTATTTTAGCAGATTACTTTTTTTTAATATGGGGGATAAATTCAGCTGTTCTTTCTTCTTTTTATAAAATTCCTACCTTCTCTCTTGGGATCAATATTAAAGTATCTGTTCCAAGGCAGAAGAACATTAAGGACTAGGCATTGGGGGTTGACTAGGATCACACATTTAAGAACTCAGTTCTTTCTGCTACCTGCAGGAATACATGTGCTCTTAGCTCCCCCTAAAAACCAGTTCCCTGTGGGTCAGCTAGGTGGCTCAGTGGATAGAGAACCATGCCTAGAGATGGGAGGTCCTGGATTCAAATCTAGCCTTAACACTTCCCAACTATGTGACACTGGACAAGTCACTTAACTCCTACTGCCTACTACTTGATTCTAAAATGGAGGGCAAAGGTTAAAAAAAAACAATGCCCTGTGATAAAGCCCCAGTCATCTCGCCTTTGTTATAGCTCTACTAATTCAAACCCTTATTTTATATATAAAACAACTGATAACAGGAAACATTCAATGACTTACCCATGATCACACCCAGAGCACAGCAGTAGCAGAATTTAAACCCAGGTATATAATCCAATGTCCTTTGTGCCTTACTGTACTTCCTTCAAAAATGAAGCTTCACAAAATAGTCTTTATTAAGTGTCTACATGTCCAACACCATCTCTATCAGGTGCTAAAGATACAAAGATAATGATGAGATGATCCCTGCCCTCAAAGAGCTTACATTGTATCAGGAAAATAACATTGAGATAGATAGATAGATAGATAGATAGATAGATAGATAGATAGATAGATAGATAGATAGATAAGCAATAGATGGATGGATGGATGGATGGATGGATGGATGGATGGATGGATGGATGGATGGATGGGGCCATAGTGGAATTGGAGTTAGAGGATCTTGGTTCAAATTCTAAGCCTGCTACTGAATAACCTTCAGTCACTTAATCTCTTGGACTTCAATTTTTTCATCTGTAAACTGAGTGGATAGATGAGATGATCTCTATGATCCCTCCCTCCTCTAACTCCTATGATTCAATGATTTTATAATCCTATAAAGATAGGCATGGCAGCTAGATAGCTAAGTGGATAGAGAGCCAGGCCTGGAAATGGGAGGTCTTAGGTTTAAATCTGACCTAGCTGTCGGACCCTGGGAAAGTCACTTAACCCACATTGTGTAGCTCCAACTGTTCTTCTGCTTTGGAACCAATACTCAGTAATGACTCTAAGATGAAAGGTTAAGGGAGAGAGAGGGAAGGAGGGAAGGAGGGAGGAAGAGGAGCAGTAATAGGAATATATGTAGATAATAAAATTTTAGAGTTGGAAATGACCTTAGGTTCTAACTCCCTCATTTTGGAAGTAAGGAAACTGAGGCTGGATATATAATAAAGATTCATACACTTTAGGAGATTATTCCTACTGACACATCTTTAGTTCTGCTTTCCTCTAGCTAATGAAGTCCAGCCTCTTCTTAAGCCAGGTTCCTCTCTTACTGAATGTCCAAGAAGCCAATATTTTCCTTATCGTTCCATCATGCTTCTTCCCAGAAGTGTGCTCATAAATGCTGAGCACCTGACTCTCTGGGGGAATATGTACACGCAACCCCCCTTTAATAAAATTGAATTGCATTGTTAACATTTTCTCCATCATTATTAAAGTCTAGATAGTCAACAAAACAATGAATCCAAACCTTGTTTGTAGTGTTTGCCAATTTCCACGGTGGAAATGCTCTCATGGAAAATTTAACAACCTACTCTCAAGGATCGGCTCAAGCACATCCCCTTTCACAAGTTCTCTCACTATGCCTGCTTAAATAGAAGATGTTGCCTCCATTTCTCAAGAGGACCAAAATAAAAAACCTGGGTCCTGGCAAGAATGAAAATTACTACTAGCACTGATCTTCCTATAACAGTGGGTGGGGCTAAAATTATTTTTTTCTTTCCCCCACCCTTTGAATTCCTATTATTCAAAGGAGTAGTAGCGCCTTCCTTTTACTCTCCTTCCAACATCCAGCCTGCCACTGTTCTCTCTTCCTCTCTCCATCTCTTTCCTTGTTCTCCATATAGATAGATAGAAATAGAGGGGGCAGCTAGATGACTCAGTGTATTGAGATCCAGACCCAGAGGCAGGAGGTCCTGGGTGCAAATTTGGCCTCAGACAATTACTAGCTATGTGGCCCTAAGTAAATCCCTTAACCCCCATTGCCTAGCCCTTACCACTCTTCTACCTTAGAACCAATACATAGTATGGATTCTAAGAGAGAAGGTAAAGATTGAGGGGGAAAAAAGAGATAGATGATCCTTCTCTTCTCTTCTCTCTCTCTCTTCTCTTCTTTACTCAATCTCTCTCCTTCTTTCTCTTTTTCTTCTCTTTCTCTCCTCTCCTTATCTCTCCATTTCTCCTCTAGCTCTCCTCCCTTTCTCTTTATATATATATATATATATCCTCTCTATATATATTCTCTCTCTCTTCTTCTCTCTCCTCTGACATCCTTCTCTCTTCATCTCTCCCTTCTTTCTCCTCCCTTTCTCTATATAGATAGAGATATATCTTCTCTATATTCTCTCTTCTTCTGTCCTCTCTCTGGCCTCTCTTTGTCTCTGCATCCCTCCTCACTCTCTTTGTGTCTCTCCCTTCTTTCTCTCTCTGCCTCTTCCTCTCTCTCTCTTTCTCCCTCTCTCTGTCTTCTCTCACTCTTTCTGCCTCCCTTGCCCTTGTCTCTTGTTCTGTCTGTCTCTCTCCACCTCCCCTTCCCATCTCCCCACACCCCTCTCCTTCCTGACCCATAGTGAAACAAAATGTCGTGCTTTCTTGGCCTCTCCTTTCTCTTGAAAGATAAAGCAACAGGCTTAATCTTATAGCTTTTTACCTCTCTATAAGCAAAGATGGGCCAAAGGGCAACTCTCCCTACTTTTGTGAAGAAACACTACCGACAACGCATTTTATTTCTCTCTCTCTGCCTCCATTTCCTTCTTCCTCCCTTTGTCCTTCTCTCCAGTCCAGGAGTTGGGACCTCTCCAGTCATGTCAAGGACGGCCCATCAGGGTCCAGATTAGCTCATCCATTGCTATTCTCCTTTGAGCTCTGTTGATGTCTTATATCTTTAGGGTTATTGTGAAGTGTTATACTCTCCAAGTATAGGTGCCAATTGGAAAAGTTTAGCTATTCATCACTAAAATTTCCCCGGCAGTTTATGTCATTGTTTTTTACATTCAATCTCTCTCATTCTGTCAAGCAAAAAAGCTGTGTGTTTATTTGGAGGGGCTCAGCCCACCACGCATCCTAGTAGTTACTATTGCCAATAAACACCCCTAGGTAGAAAGAGTATTCGCCTTTCGAGAAAAGCAGTCTCATTAACAAAGTGTGACCCAGAGCCAGGCTGCCTCTCCTGGGGATGCCAGATGCCTCCCTTGTTTACTCATTACCAATTAACTCTTAACAATTAGCTCCAGACATGAACATCTATAAATATAGTCATTTAGCATAGTGGCACACAATGTAACACTCGCATCACCCTCAGCACACTGACCACCCCTCCTGCCCTGGATGACGTATGGACATAGAGAGGAAGGGTTTTCAGGGCAGTATTCAACCATACTGTTGTTGCCCTTGGGGTCCCCCTAAGTTGTATAATGGATCCCCAGATGAGGCTATTGCAGGTAAAACCATAGCTCCTGAACTGCTATCAAAGCCTTTATTTACCTTTAAAGGCCATCCAGAGTGGGGTAGCTGGGTGGCTCAGTACATTGAGAGTTAGGCTCAGAGATGATATGTCCTGGGTTCAAATCTGACCTCAGACACTTCCCAGCTGTGTGACCCAGGGCAAGCCACTTGATCCCCATTGCCTAGCCCTTACCATTCTTCTGCCTTGGAAGCAATATGCAATATTCATTCTAAGATGGAAGTTAAGAGTTGTTTGCTTTTTTAAATAATCAACCAGAGGGCATAATGATTTCAAAGCTAAAACCTTTAATAAAGAATCCCACCAAAGTTAAGCCTTTATCCCCCATAAATCTAGGGTACCCTTCTATAAATTCATTTCTCTTTTGCAAGAAGAGTGGAAACATAGCATATGATGGGAAACGTCCATATAGAGAAAGCTTATAGCCCTATGTTGGCAAAGGCATGGCAATATGCCCCATGGCCCCAAAGGGAGTAGCTCCATTCCCCCTCTCCATTGAACTTGAGGACATTTTTTTGTATGTCCCTCCCCTCTGTTTAGCAGCCCAATGGGAGCACTTGTGCTGTCTGGTGTAATGGGGGGGGGGGGCTCACAGGAGACTTGAAAGTGAAGTTTGGGCACACAATCTCTAAGAGGTTCACCAATGCTGATCCAGATACATATGTAGGAGACAAGTATGGCCAAGTAACACACACACATGGGGAAACATCTACAAAGGCTTTGTAGCCTGGGTACATGCACATATGAACCACATATGATCAGAGCACAAATGGAAAAAGGAGGAATTCAAACTGCTCATACCAGAAGGCAACAATGGCTACTGCACATGCCATTGCATGGATCCTGCCGGGTGGATTCCTCACATGGCACACAGGTATGGGTTCTCTGCCATGCATATGGGTGTGGCGTGTAGCTCTGCCAGCAATTGTTCTTTGCTCACTGCATATTTCCACTGTTTGCCTTTGTTCCACTGGTCCCATGGTCATTGCCAAGTACCAACCTCTTTGGAATCCAGAATACATTATCAGGTAATAAGGTACTACAGGATGAAGTTTGTTGTTTAATCATGACATTTTGTTCACCAAGGGCACACTCTCTCTGAGAAGCCTTGCTGTGACTTCCAGTCAGAAAGTTCAAATAATTCTATGGTTCGTTTGTTTTTTACTCATTTGTTCTTCTGCCTCCTCAATCCATTTCAAGACAACTCTGCGATGTGACAGGGTGTGTTAGAGGCTGCTTGAATCAACTAGAGAGCCAGTTGTTAAATTTTAAGGTGGCCATTACACCTTGGAAACTGGCAAATGCTACAAGTCAGTGATCATTTTATTGCTTTGTTTATTGTCTAGACTTTAAAAAGTGATGGAGAAAATATAAGTAATGCAGCTTAAATATAAAAATATGTTGTATATTATTATCCTGGGCTGTTTTTTTTTTTTTCAGAGAACCAGGCATTAACATTTACCAGCACATCTGCATATGGGTTTCACCCACTGTAGCCTTTAAAAAATATATAAATGCTTTGAGTGAGTCTCCTACATACATTATTCTAAGGAACCACAAGCCTAAGCCCAGGGAACAGTCATTGTCTTTCCCCATCTATATTCCTGACCTTTAATATGTGCATATGATCAAGAATCAGCTTTTCTTAGACTAGAAAAACCTAAATCGTTGAAATCTATCTTACCCTCTTGTCCAGGCTCCCGTGCCTTCAGAACAGTTGTGTCATGGTCCCTAGAGCATAAAGGACCTTGGAAATCATTAGTACAACCACACTTATATTAGTGATAAGGAAATTATTTCAGAGAGGTCAAATAACTTGTTGACACAGGCACGAAATAGCAGAATCAGATTTTAAACCTATATTCTTCAGGTTCCAATCCAGTGACTTTGCCAACACACTACAATTTCCTTGACTCATGTAAGTGACCTACCGAGGTGCATATAGCATGGGATTTAGAGTGGGGACATTGTTCAAACCCTGCCTCCATTGCTTACTAGAAGTGTAACCCAGGGCGTGTCACATAACCTCTCTGAGTCAGTTTTCTCACTGTAAATTGGATATGATAATAGTATCGACCTCAAATCCAAATGAGAAAATAGGCATAAAGCCCTTTCCAAATCTTAAAATGCAATATATAAGTTAATAGTAGTGATATAATAACAAATATTTACATAAGGCTGTAAGTTTTACAAAGCACTTTATATACATTATTTGATTTGATCCTCATAACAATTCTGGATGTAATTGCTATTATCTCATGCTATTATCATCTCCCATCTTTTACATGAGGAAACATGCTGAGACATGTTATGTATTATACACAGGGTTACATACCTGTCAGAAGCAGGATTTGAACTCAGGTCTTCTTGAATCCAAGTGGAGCATTCTATGCTGGAATTCTTTTGATAGATAAGATTTTGCAGAATTTTCCAATTGGAAGGTGTAGTCCAGTATGCCCCTGCACCAAAATCCTATCCACAACTTACACAAATTCTCTTAGCTTTTGCTTGAAGATCTCTAGGAAGATTTAATCAGTCAGTCAATACACATTTATTAAACACCAACTCTGTCCCCATTCTACTTTGTTAACTCTAATTGTTAGAACAGTTTGCCTTACCTGCAGCCTAAATATGACTTTGTGACTTCTACCATCCACCAAGACCAAACAAAACTAATCTAATCCCCTTTCCACTTGACAGTCCTTGAGATGTGTGCTAACTCTACCAGGGCAACTCCCTGTAAAGCTGTGTAAACACAGAAATGCACATTAATATTCTAAGTGTTCCAGCCTAAGTCCTTCAGGCTGCTCTCCTAAGCTCCAAGCTTCCCAAGAAGGCGATCACTAAGGGCTCTGTCTTACGGTTAATGCCTCAGGAACATAATACTCTATCTCCCCTCTCATCTCCTCAGTCAGAAATTACCGTGACCCAAAAACACACTCAGACAAATTGTCTCGAGTGCAACAAAAGCTGCTTTCCAAATAAAATGATAGAGCATGAGGACTGGAAGGCATCTCAGAGCCCAGGCTTCATAGAAACGTGTCTTTGTATTAAACATTGTCAAAGTGGAGACATTATCAGCTTCCTGGAGCAGTATGGTGTCACAGAAGGGATGCTAGGCTTGCATCTTTGAACTAAGGTTCAAGCCTGACCTCTGTCATCGCTCCTAAGTATCTCATCATTGGTCTTCCCTATTTCAAAATGTCATCTGGGGCATTGGACAGCCAGGTGGCACAGTGGATGGATTGCCAAGCCTGGAGTCAGGAAGATGCATATTCCAAATTCAAATCTAGCCCCAGATACTTCCTAGCTGTGTGATTCTAGGTAAGTCACTTAACCCTGTCTGCCTCAGTTTCTTCATCTCTAAAATGAGCTGGAGAAGAAAATGGCAATCCACTCCAGTATCTTTGCCAAGAAAATCCCAAATAGGTCACAAAGAATCAGACAAGATTGAAATTATTGAATGGCAACCAAGGGAAACAGCTTTGTAAAATATAAAAGACCATATGATTATAAACAGATATCGATATAATTTCTAGCACTATGGAAATATCTAATTCTATTTATTAATTTTATATTCATGCTGTCTATGCTGTATATGCACTTGGCTCCCTCATTAGAATGTAAGCTTGGATTATTTCATTCTTTGTCTTTGTAACTCTAGAACAGTAACTGGCTTGATAAATACTAGCTGATTGACCAGTTGATGTAGTGGAAAGAACTTTGATCTAAGAGCCAGGTTGGAATGGCTCAATTTCCACCTCTGATTCTCATCTCAGGGCCATAACAAGGCAGTGTCCATGGATCCTTCCTTTTCTCCTCTACCTGGAATATAAGTTAGGGAGTGATATCCTTAAATCCATTTTAAAGATGCTCTAAGGTCGTACTCAGTCAGGAGTGGGACTAGAATTGGTCTTCTTGTTCTGGACTTCTCTACTTAGCATAATTACTAAACGGGCCATTAAGGACTTGGAGATCTTTTTTTTCCTATTGGGACTTTTTTGCAGTTGTTCAATAAATATTTATTAAATGCCTTCTATGTATCAGGCACAGTGCTAAACAGTAAAAAGCAAAAGAACAGACTGCACTTGAGGAGTTCACAATCTAATGGGGAAACATGCAAAAACAATTAATGAATAAGCTATAGATTGAATAAATGGGGGGAAATCAACAGAGGGAAGGCACTGGAATTAAGAAAGTTTGGGAAAGGTTTGTTATTTGGGAAAGAATGGGGAGATCTTAGCTGGAGCTTGAAGGAAACCAAGGCAGAGATAAGGAGGGAACATGTTCCATGGATGTCATAAAGAAGAGGAAGCTGGAAGTTCAAGAAAGTGGTGTTCAACTCAAATAGAGATGGAGACTGGATATTTAGAGTACAGGAAGTGGAATGAGTCAAGGCAAGGAAGATGGAGAATGGAGGATGGGTTTTTCTGGTGTAAGAAATTTTGGGGGTGGGGAAGAGGCCAACAAAAGCCATTGTCTACTGAGACATATCTGAGAGCAGGAATGACTCTATTTCTCCTGATAGGTCTCTGCCAAGAGCAGAGATGCCCAGAGCTTTGCCAGAGCACTTTGTCAATTTTGTTCAGAGGGGCACTTCATTTCCAATCCTTCATCTTGGAA
This sequence comes from Monodelphis domestica, assembly GCF_027887165.1. NCBI lineage: Eukaryota > Metazoa > Chordata > Mammalia > Didelphimorphia > Didelphidae > Monodelphis > Monodelphis domestica. The sequence continues at coordinate 37,198,099 of NC_077233.1, read as the reverse complement.
TCATCCAAGATATTCCTAAGGGAAATTCACCTTGCCTTTGTTCAGTCATTTCAGTTTGGTTTGACTCTTCGTGAACCTATTTGTTTGGGGTTTTTTGCAAAGATACTGGGAGTGGTTTACCATTTACTTCTCTGTGATTTATTTTACATATAAGGAAAATGAGCCAGAGTGAAGTGACTTGGCCAGGGTCCCACAGCTAGTAAATGTTTAAGACTGGATTTGAACTCAGGAAGATGAATCTTCCTGATCACTCTGCCATTTAACTGCCACCCTATCCCAACCCACCAGAAAAGAATATTGTAGAGACAGGAACTAGAACAACTTTAAGAATTAGAACTTAAAATTGACCACTTCTAATTATTTATATGCTGTCCCCCTCATTAGAATATGAGCTCCTTGAAGGAAGGATCCATTTTCTTTGCCTTTTTGTCTATCCACATTATTTAACACAGCTCTAAGCATATAATAAATGTTTTTAAAATGTTTGTTGACTGACTTTTGCTGACCAATCAGCCTACAACTAACTTGGCCTCATATTCAAATGACAAGGTTACCAAATATACGTAGAATCTGGACCCTGAAGGAAAGAGGAAGCGCCAGTTGAAGTGCCCTTCCACCAAGAAATTCCTGCACACCCAGCCTCTGATCTATGCTTGTCTATGAAAGGGTAGCATACCTAATAGCAGGATTTTTTCTGCTGATTTTCCAATTGCTCGGTGACTCAGGAACATGAGCCCTAAATGATCTGAAGGTCTCAATTAGAAAACCGATAAGACTTTTTCCTACTTCTCTTTTTATAGGACCCTACAGTATAAGAGCAGAAACAGACCTTCTAATATAGGCTCCTTGAGGTCATCGACTAGCTTTCATCTTGCCGTTGTATTCCCAGGACTTAGCAAAGTGCCTGGCACATATTTAATGCACTTTAATCAACTCTTGTTAGATTGGACCATTGACCCTAACTTCCTCATTTTATGAAGAAAAAAACTGATCAGTGGAATTAGTATGTCAGCAGAATGGGGGAAGGAGAATAATTTGTTCCAGTGTCCATGCAGGCAGAAGCAGGCACCTTAGGACTTGGTCAAACATCTCTTGAAGAAGTCAAAGTCATCCATCGCATCCTGGGCCATCACTGGTCATCCTGACTTTCATCTTTGCCACTGGACTTTGATGATTCTAGAGGAGAGGGTAATTCTGCCTCACTGAAATTCAATTCATGCTGATTGTCTTTGGACCCCTTCAAAAGAAGGATGAACGACAACTTATTGAGAAAACCAGGACCTTCCAGAGACCTGATCTTCTGAGAAGCCAGTCTAGGATTCTCCTCATTATGCCCTGCTATTTTGATGTTTCAATAATCAAAAGTCCTTAAAACAATAATCTGCCTGGGGGCAGATAGAAGAGTCATTGGGTTGAGAGCCAGTCTAGAGACAGGAAGTCCTGGATTCAAATCTGGCCTCAGGCATTTCCTAGCTGTGTGACCCTGGACAAGTCACTTAACCCCCATTGCTTAGCCCTTACTGCTCTTCTGTCTTGTATTGATTCTAAGATGGAAATTAGGGTTTAAATTATTTTAAGGTGAGTATAAGGATCGCCCTTAGGATGGTAAAATGATGTAACCCCCCAAAGTATCCAAAAGTTCACTTGGTCCAGGCTCCTGCTTTCAGGCAAGTGACCACTTTTATCAATAGCTTTCAAGTTGCTGGCTGGCTGTTTTTTCCCCAATTTAAGTACATCACACAATAAAGGGATTGAAGCTTCCTTTGTTTGGAATTATAATGAAGATGATGACAATTGGTAGTTTTCCGGTGAGTAGGTGGGTAAAGGGTGTAAGTGTGTTAACAACTGGTTAGCACACTTGGATCCCTTTACCAAGTGTGAATACCTTTCTCTGGTGAAGGAAAGAGGACATTGCTCTCCTACTGTCAATGGAAAAGACTCTCCAGTTTGGGAGAGTTCAAGATACAGTCGAGGTATCAGAGTCCCAGAAGACAGATATGGATATAGAGAAGATGTGGATATAGAGAAACTCAAGGGAAGAAGCAGCTTCCAGGGACAAGATCACTGGCAGCTAAGAAAAGACCTAGTTAACCCTGTAAATCTGGAGAAGAAAACAAGAACCCCATGAAGAAAGAAAGTTAGGGCCAAACAGTACCAGAGTTGAGGTTTTTTGAACCATACCTGCATTCTATATATAATTTCCCAGAGGTACCATCTGTATTAGTAGGAGAGTACATCCCAAGTTATGAAAAGAACGTTTTATAATTCAGTTCTTACTATGCCACCTTAATAAATATCTTTGTTAAAAGATAATTGCAGCCGCTGGGTCTGTACCCCAAAGAGATAATGGACAAAAAGACTTGTACAAAAATATTCATAGCTGTGCTCTTTGTGGTGGCCAAAAACTGGAAAATGATGCCCTTCCATTGGGGAATGGCTGAGCAAATTGTGGTATCTGTTGGTGATGGAATACTATTGTGCTAAAAGGAATAATAAAGCGGAGGAATTCCATGGAGACTGGAACAACCTCCAGGAAGTGATGCAGAGCGAGAGGAGCAGAACCAGGAGAACATTGTACACAGAGACTGATACACTGTGGTATAATCGAACGTAATGGACTTCTCCATTAGTGGCGGTGTAATGTCCCTGAACAATCTGCAGGGATCTAGGAGAAATAACACTATCTATAAGCAGAGGACAAACTGTGGGAGTAGAAACACCGAGGAAGAGCAACTGCCTGACTACAGCGGTTGAGGGGACATGACAGAGGAGAGACTCTAAATAAACACTCTAATGCAAATATTAACAACATGGCAATGGGTTCGAATCAAGAACACCTGTGATACCCAGTGGAATCATGCGTTGGCTACGGGGGGTTGGGGGGGAGGAAAAGAAAATGATCTTTGTCTTTAATGAATAATGCATGGAAATGATCAAATAAAATACTATAAAATTTAAAAAAAAAGATAATTGCAGGGGCAGCTAGTAGCACAGTGGATAAAGTACCAAGCTTGGTGTCTGGAGGACCTGAGTCTAAATTTAGACTCAGACACTTCCTAGTTGGGTAACCCTGGGAAAATCACTTAACCCCAGTTGCTTAACCTTTACTGCATCTCTACCTTAGAATCTCAATATTTAATATCAATTCTAAGATAAAAGATAAGGATTTTATCAAAAAAGCTAAATGCATTTACTGGCTGATTGTTAATGGAAAGGATACCAGTGGGGGCTCATGAGCAATAATTAATAGTGAGTACCAGCAAGTTTCCTAAAAATATAATAAAGTAGTCATGCTCTGGGGATCTGACATGCAAAACTAAGAGCATAAATTGGGAGATTATCCCATAATAAGACTCTAACAGGGATTTAGGGTTGCAAAGTACTTTATGTGCACTATTTATTTCATTCATATGACTTTTACAACCTTGTAAAGTAGGTACTACGGTTATTATTATCCCCATTACACACATGGAGAAACTGAGGCTCAGAAAGCAAAGAGGCTTATTCTTAGACACATAAGTGTTGGAGGCTAGATTTGAATCTAGCTATGAGGTCTAGCTAGGAGATAATAACCAGTAACTACTCTCAGTTAACAGCTATGGGATCTCTGTGAGGAAAGACACCATATGAAGAATAAGAAGGCGTGAGTTCAAATCCAAATTCTGCAACTTATTGTATATTTGATCTTGAATTGTCACTTCATCTTCTCTGTTTCCTTATCTGTAAAATAGAGAGGATGGACATTGTAAGGAAAAGCAACTCTGATCAATGCAGTGACAAATCACAGCTCCAGGTTTCAAAGATAAGACATTATACCCACCATACTTAAGAGAGAGAGGACAGGACAGGACAAGAGAGGATAGGAAAGGATGGGGGAGAAGGGGAGGGGAGGAGGAGGAGAGGGAAAAAATGGAGGGGAAGGGAGAAGGGAAGGAAGAAAAGACAACATTGAAGCATTCTTAAATACCTAGAAGAGAACGGAAGGAAGATCAGAAAAATCCCAGGAATAAAGGGTCTTTTTGAAATATATGTATTGAATTTATTATTTTTAAAAGCAAATTGTATAACAGAGATTTTCAGTTTCCTGTCCATCTTTTTCTGTTCTGCTGCACATATGAAAATGTTCATTTTATTTGGCGTTTAAATTTAGAATTAAAAAATTAAGAAGGTTGAACCAGACTAGAAGGTTCCCCCAACTCATTGCTTAGCACATTTCCAGGTACACAGTAGGTACTGATTAAATGCATATTAACCTGACTCTAAATCTCTAATCTTATAATCCATTTGAACACATGAGCCTGTGGCAGGACAGACTATATGGAATTATCCTTTGATGAAATGAAATGAAAGCTCAACTGAGCTCTTCCAGGAAAACCAATTAGGGACTGGAGTCCCTGAAAGGTCACTGGAGATAACCAGCACCAGCTTCTATCTGAAACTCTGTCCATCATTTTTTGAAAAGGAATGGAAGAGAGGACGTGGACAAAAAAGGCCCAGAGTTAAAGGGAAAAGGGATCACGTTGGTTCTCTTTTGAGTCTCCGGGGAATTGGGGCAGCCTTTTAGGCCAGCGGTGTTTGACCTGACTTGTGTCTCGGACTCCTGGGGTGCTCTAGTGAAGCCTAGAGTCCCCTTCTCAGATTTAGGGTTCTAAATGAATAAAATATAGAAAATGAGGAAAGAAACTCATTCTACTAAAATACAATTATCCAATGTTGTTTTTTGTTTTTGTTTTTGTTTTTTTACCCCACCTTACCCTCTCGGAGACGAGAAAGAACCCTTTATCTAGGATGGCTAACGCGGGGATGAGACAGCTGAGCTGGTCGTCCCCTGCATGGCTTTTGATCCACAGAAATAATGTGAGTCTGCTGAGTTGTACAGTAACTCCTTTGCCCTCCACAAAGGTCAACGGGCCTGTCTGTGCTTAATAACAATCAGAGGCAAGATGGAGCAGCCAGAGCCAAACTGTTTTCCATTGTCATGGGAAAGGTGGAAAGCTTTAAAGGAGAGGGTTTAATCATGACAGATAGGAGGAGGGGGAAGCTGACAATCACCTGCCACGGGAGAAGGCGCAGATAATGACCAGGCCTGGCTAATGGCTGCGGCTCAGCCTCAGAGACGGGGGTCTTTATGACTCTGCCTGATGTCGGGGTAAGCCACCGGCTTCATAATAGCTTTCTCCAAAGAGTTATGATAATCTCCACTGTTGTCCGTGATGAGCAAGGAACAGTGTAAATAGATGAAAAGTATATGTTTATGTTCTGACTATTAAATTCAGAGCTATAAACACGGAGGGCACTAAAGTGGATGGTGTCCCTGACAAATGCTTCATGCTGAAGAGAATCAGGAAGGTTAAAACAACTGAGGAAAAAAATAAAAGCTTTATTTCTTTCCTTTCGGTTCCCCCCATTGGCCTGGCTTCTGAATTACCCTATCAAGGCAGCATGGTACCATAGAAAAAAGCCTCACTCTGGAGCCAGAGGTTGTCCTTGTTGTCCCACCATTTAGTCATGTCCAACTCTTCATGACCCCATGGACCATAGCATGCCAGGCCCTCAACCTCAAGGGCTAATCTTCCTCTTTCATATCTTATACCATTTTAATATTGTCCAATAGGGTTTTCTTTGGCAAAGATACTGGAATGGTTTTCCATTTCTCTCTCCACTGGATCACCCTGTGTCAGAACTATGGCCTATCCATCTTGGGTCCCCCTAAAAGACATATGTAAAAATGGAGATTTGGATCCCAGACTTCAATCCCCATAAGTCCTTGGTACTTCCCAGAATTCCCTATAATCTCACATGGGTCCCCACCTGGGCAAGAACACAATTTGTATTTCAACGGGCTGCAGTGTCTACTTCAGCCTCTCTCTTCCTCAACTTGAAACATTGCAACATGTAGTAATTAGGCTTTGAATGGGCTAATCAGCCCTAGGCACGTGGCTTATTATTTTGTATCCTTTATTTCTAATAATCTTTAATAAACCTCATAAAATATAATACTTTTATTACAAGAAACTAATTTAACTGTTACAGTTTGGCGACCACGAAGGAACCTTTTACACATAGCCCATCATTTCATTGAAGGAACTAAGTTCAAATCTAGCCTCTGATACTCTCTACCAGAAAGATCTTGGGTGAGTTCCTTAAGATCCCTGGGCTTCAGTTTCCTCATCTGTAAAAATAAATAGCTTCAACTAGTTGGCCTCTGAGGTTCTTTCAAATTCTAGATCTATGATCTTTCTAACTCATCTACTCTACTCTACTTTCTAACTCTAACGCCAAGATTCTCTAGCCAAAGAATACCATGGATTAGAAAAGGGAAAAGAGACTCTCATCTCATTTCACTGAACACTACTGCTCTTTTCCTAAGTGACTTGGAAAGCAATACCTCAAGGTTTGGGGGACAAGAAGTGGAGTTCAGGTTTAATTTTGATCTGGTGCTTCTCTACTCTTCAATAATAACCATGATGCCCTGGGGTAGGGCAGCTTGAACATATAGATATACTTTATCTGAATGTGCTAATAGAGCATAGATTTGTTGTTTCAGAGATAGAAGGGGCCTTTAGGGCTCACTTAGTCCAACCCCTCCCCTTTACAGATGAGGAAATGAAGAGCCCAGAAAGGATCTAACTGTTTTTTTTTTTCCTATCATCACCAAGAGAATAAGGAGTCAAGCCCATATATGAGCTCAGGGACTCAGACTCCAGAGTCTACAAGGGCTTTTTGTCCTTTTCTTTTTACAGCCTTGTTTTCCACGCCATGATCTTGGAAGTGGCTTCCAGCAACCACCCCCTTTCTCTGCTGTGTCTAAACTCACTCCTCCAACTTTTCTTCAATACAAACCTACTGATGATTTCTTAATCAAACTTATTCCATTTTTGTGCCAATTTTTGTTATTTTTGTTATCAGTGAAATGATTTTTTTCCTTTCAGGAAAAAGGTGAACAAAGTGCACAGATGAAAATATTGGTTTTCTGATGCCCTGGGTTATTAACACAGTGGGTGATAAATATTGGAATATTGTAGGAAGTATAGCTCCCAGTACGCCACCCTCAGAAAGAGCCATGGCCCTCACTGCATTAGTCTACCGAAACCTCCTTTGTGAGCAGTAGTGTTCAGTGAAATGAGATGAGAGTCTCTTTTCCCTTTTCTAATCCATGGTATTCTTTGGCTAGCCTAGAGGCATTGGATATCACGTACTTGTGGACAGGGCCTCCCTCTCTGAGATTTGTCCCCTTCTGGTGGTTTATACAAAACTAATTTTCTAATTCCCCTTCTTTTTCTTGGAAGAGACAGCAGGAGCTATTAAGTTGGATTCAGGCATTTCAAGTGAAGGTCAGAAACATACAATGAGCTCAGGTTTCCGTTTTCTCTCATTCTGTCCCTTGATTCACTTAGTTTCCTCATGTGAAAAATTAATACAGTGACATTTTTTTCTGCTTCATGGGATTGAAATTTAATGAATCTTGGCCTGTAAAGTGATTGGTGATAGATTTAATTCCCTTTCATTCCTATTAGTACAGAGAAGCAGTGGGACAAAGAATCCAAAAATCTTTTATTTGTGGATTCAATTCAATTCATTTAATGTTTATTAATTATCTGCTATGTCAGTTCAATTCATTTCAGCCATCATTTATTAAGTCTCTACTATACTATGTGTCAGAAATTGTTAAGAAAGGAGGTAATAAAGACAGGAATGACACTATCCCAGCCCAGCAGGACTTCACATTGTTGGGAAGAGGAGAGAAAGATTGGGACTGCGGGAAAGGGGGGAGAATAGAAGGGAAAATTGGAAATGTGCATTATGTAGAAAATAAAGGCAAAGTTGGGGGAAATGCTACCAACTAAGGAAAGCAAGAAATCCTTCTAGTAGGAGGTGCTCCTTGAGCTGAGTCTTTAAGGGAATTAGGGCATCAATGGCATAGAAGTAGGAAGAGACAACAGTGTCCCAGACTCAGGGAATAGCATGTGCAAAGGCATGGAGATAGGAAATGGCTTTAAGTATAGGCATCATGTCTTACATGTGGTTAGCACTTAATAAATGTTGACTGATTGATTGAAGTAAAACAGACTTGTTGAAACTTAGAGTGTGTGAGGAGAAATGGTGTGTGATCAGCCTGGCAAAAATAGATCAGAGCCATATTGTGAAGAGCTTTAAAAGTCCAAGAGAGGAGTCCAAATCCTATCCTAAAAGTAATAAAAATTTCAGATACTTCCTAGCTAGCTATGTGACCCTGGGCAAGTCACTTAACTCCAATTGCCTAGCCCTTAACACTCCTCTGCCTTCAAACCTTATTCAGTATCAATTCTAAGACAGAAGGTAAGGGTTTAAAAAAATAATAAGGAACTTAAGAATCTTCTTGGGCAGTTGAAGTGACATGGTTAGATTTGTATCCAACACCCTTTGCTAGGTGGTAGGGATATAATGATGAATACCAGATTGTGAACTGACAAGCTTATCTTTAAACAGGGAGAATTAGACACAGGGATACATTATTCGATTTTGTATAAGGAATTGTATGTACAACACACTTTAAAGATTAATTTGTATCATTCATATTTTCTCCATCACTTTCTTAAATCAAGTCTAGACAATTGACAAAATAACAAATCAAGCTCTGATTTGTTGCATTTGCTGATTTCCAGGAGGTCAAGACTCACACTGAAAATTTAACAATCAGATGTCACACACCCCTGATTAGATATACACACAAATCAATAAAGTACGAGTTAAACATAACAAGGGTTGTTTTTGTTTGCCCTCTGTCATCACAGAAGACCAATGGCATCACAATGTTGGGATTGGGGTAGAATGTTCAGGCATGTTCCATGGCTGGAAGATGAGATCAATGCGAGTTCTAAAGCCTCTAGCACAGATCAATCACAAGTGGTCCATTAGAACATTTGGGATGGAGTCTCTGCATTTGCACAATGCATGTTTCCTTTGTGCTACTGTGATTCTGCTTTGCTCAGGATGGAGTGCAATGCCATCTTTCACATAGACATGCCCTGCTGAGTAGTCCTAGGGCAGCATCAGTTATTTCTCACAAATGGTAACAAAGTTCTTCAAAGAGCCCTTTAGCGTGTCCTCAAACTGCATCTTCTGTGCACAGTGTGAGTACTTGCCTTGTTTGAGTTCTCCGTAAATAGTCTTTTAGGTAAGTGTGCCTTTGGCATTGAGGTTACATGGTCAGCCATCAGAGTTGAGCTCTCTGTGACAGAGTTTGAATACTTGATGGTTCAACTCAAGAAAGGATCTCAGTTGGAACTGTGAACTGATCCAACCATTTTGGAAAACAATCTGGACCTAAGCTCAAAGAGTTATAAAACGATGTACACTTTCCGACTCAGCAATATAACTATTAGGTTTATTTCCTAAGACGGTCAGGGGAAAACCTGATACCTAAATATCCTGAAATATTTATAGCAGTTTTCTTTGTGGTAGACTGGAACTGGAGCTGGAAATTGAATGGATGCCCATCAGTTGAGGAATGGCTAAACAAATTGTGACATATGATTATGATGGAATACTTCTGCACCTTAAGAAATGATGAGCAGATTAATTTTGGAAAAACATAGAAAGACTTGTGTGAAATTATGAAGCGTGAAACAAACCAAATGAAGACAATGTTATATAGAACAAAAGAAACATTGTTTGGAAAAAATAATGTTTGGATGTTCACCTATAGCTAGAAATAGAAATGTCAGACTTCATTTTACATATATATGTGAAATATATATCTTTTTGTCAAGTGATGCCTTCACTGATGGAGGAAAGAAGGGAGGGAGGGAGATAACTGGATATTTTCGTGTATCACATAGATAAATAAATTGTTATAAAAATAGCAGAGGTTAAAAGATAATTTTAAAAAACAAGTTGATTTTTTTAAATGGAAAAAAATAATTGGGGAGGAAAGACCTCAGGGGCTGGTACCATATCTTGTCAGGTAATCTTAGAAGATTCCTAAGACAAATGAAGTGGAAGTGGTTAAGTTTTCTGGCACGGCATTGGTATACTGTCCAGGCACACAACAGAAATAGTCTATCCTGTGACAATCACAGGGGAACTTCTCTCTTAGTCATTGCTGTTGAGTTTCCTTCTTAATAGGCTGCTCCTTCAACCAGAAGATGATCATGTGCCCAAGAGCCAGTACAGCTTCAGAAAAGATCAAGGAACAGTTGACATGGGTTTTGCTGCATCTCAACAACTCTAGGGGAAATTCTAGGAGCAGGACAAAGATCTGTGCATAATATTCATCAACCCAATCAAAGCCTTTGCCATTGTCAATCTCGAGAGCTTATGGAAGATCATGGCAAAATTTGTGAGGTTGCCTGGAGAAGTTTATTGCTATGCATCAGTTTCATGAAGGCATGTTTGTAGGGATTCTGGATGAAGAACAATGCTTTCTCAGTCACCAGTGGAATGAAACAGGGCGAAGTGTTTACTCCCTTGCTTTTTAGCATGATGTTTTCTTTGATGTTCTCCAGTGCCTTCAAAGGCAATGAAAATAACAAAATGAAGAAAAGGAGGTGCAGGGAAAGTACTATGAAAAATCTGAAGAAAGCAGCAATCCATTTCAGAGACCAAATAGGAGGCTATTACATTAGTCTAGTTGAGAATGATCAAGGCCCTGAACTAGGAAGGTGATCGTGAATGGAGAGACAGATGCAAGAGAGATTGTATAAGTAAAATTGATAAGACTTAGCAATCAATTGAATATGAAAAATGAGAGGAGAGAAGAATCAAGAATGTCTTCAATGCTCCAAACCTGGAAGCTTGGGAGGATGTTGGTTCCTTCAGAAGAAACTGGAATATTTAGAGAAGGGACAGCTTGAGGACGGGTGGAAGAGGTGGGCTTGTCGATAATTTTAATGATGGTAGCTGACATTTAGATAAAGTTTGCAAAGGACTTTACATATATAATTTTGTTGACCTTCAAAACAACCTGTAAGCTAGATATTAAGCATCTTATCATAACCATTTTATAGAAGAGGAAAAAGGGGTTCATAAAGAGGGGATGTTTTGCCCATGTTCACACACTTACGTGTCAAGGCAGGATTAAACTTCAAATCTTCTTGACTCTGAATCTCATATTTTATCTACTTCTCCAGTTGATTTTGGGCCTGCATAGTTGAGGCAATGATATGACGTCCAGACGGAGATGTATAACAGGAAAGATAGAAATGGAATTCAAAAGGGAGATAAAAGCTATAATTATAGATCAGGAGTCATCTGCAGAGGTCATTGGCAAGAAAGGCTCCCTTCTTCTTTTGAGCCTGGAGCAAAGGAGTGGAGAATGGGTAACAGGAATGCAAAGACGTTTTAAGATGTGGAGATAGGGGACTCAGGAACTCATGACAGATGACTTTAATTTTCTTGATAAAGTAGGACTTGAGGTACTCTGGGAAAAATCAGAGGAAAGGTAGCAGAGAAAGACTGAAGAGAGAGGAAAAGGCTTAAAATAGCTGCAGATAGGGAGAGAAGGAAGACTTATAGTCAATTATTCAAGGGGGGGAAAGGATCCCATTTTAAATGAGATAATGTGGATTTACAGTGGACCCAATTGGCATGGTTTGTACTCCTTTCTCAGTGTTCAGCTAGGACTCTAAAAGGCAAAGGGGAGTGGTGACCCAGGGCTGGAGATCGCCAGGGCATGAATGGGCTAAGGATTCAAAGGTGAAGATCAGTGCATAGTTGAACTAGTCTATTATCGGGTCAAGACTGTAGAGGGAGAAAAGTGAGGCCAGAGAAAGGGTGATGGACTAGGAGAACAGTGAATGTTTGTTGAATGGAGGAATGAATGGACATAGAGCCCATGAAGGGGAGCAGTGTGGAATAAAATCGCAAAGGTGGGTTGGGGCCATGTTGGGGATGACTTTAAATGCCAGACTAAAAAAAAAAAATAGGAAATCCTTCATGAATGTGCCTAATAGACTTGGATCCCTGTATATGAATTTAGGGAAAAGTCAGCAGTACCTTCCTTAAAGATGGACAGTTCTTTAATAGTAATCTATAAAGAAACAGTTGGAAGATCTGGTAACTCTTTGGTGTTTGTGGTGAGCTCACTCTTAGCATTCAGAGAGTAACTTTTCCAAATAACTTAAGTCCTTTAACAGCCCCGTAGATAGTGAAACAAGCTTTTTATTTGTGTTTGATTTTGTTTTCATAGTGAGTCGTAATGTTTTAAACTCATGAGATGCCAAAAAGTGAAGTCAGCTTAGAATTCATTATACAGCCACAACTAAGTGTTGTCCATTGTTTCCTCACAGTATCCTAAATTCCTTCCTTTCTTTATGCTCTCCCTAATTCTCATGCTCATCATCGACCATCTGGACTGTTGTTGCAATACCATCCTATTTGGCCCCTTTGTCTCTGGTCCTGTCTCACTTTTCCAGTCCATCCCTGGCAACATTCCCAAAGGAATCTTCTTAAGAGAACATTTCCAGCGTGCCATTCCCTGCTCAGACAAGTACAGTTGCTCCACCATCGTCTCTTAGAAAGTCCATATTTTCATTCTGGTATTCAAGAGACTCTCATTCCTCCAAACACTATCCTATTCCGCTGCTGTTAGATCAGACTCCTCACTGTCCAGTATATACACCATGATCACTCCTATCTTCGCACATGCCTTTCTCTCCACCTAGAATGCCATCGCCTTTTCTCAGCCTGAGCCAATCCCATTTATGCTCCAGATGGAGCATAAGTTTTAACTTGATTGCGACTCTACAAGCATTCCTACTCATGCCAACATCTCCATTGTCTGACCTCGTAGAGCTCTTATGGCCGGTCCCATGCATGTGGCAAGTATACCATCATCTATTTTTCTCAAACTGCTTGAGGTGGCTCTTCTTCAAGGGTTTTGAAGCCCAGAAACCCAGAGGCTTAGGGGCATAACAAAAGGAGAGGGAACAGTAATGGGAAGATTTGGATAGGAAAGATTGTATAACTGAGGCTCCCTGTGTGTCGAGTAACTTCTAAAAGAAGTTGTCTATCACCTAAGCATCTTTGTCACATTTTAGCAGATATATAAGAGGTTATCAGGGACAGAGAAGGGAACAGACAAGGCGGCTAAAAGGGAAGGCTTTCCCAAACTCCATGTAACCCTGAAAGCCCAAGAGCAAACTTAGATGGCAAATGAAAACTTAACAGGGGAACCTTACCTTTGATCCTTTCCCCTTTCCAGTTATAATCAACCTAACAATCAATCAAATCAACAAGCTTTTTAATGACGTTTTTCCATGAAAGCAAAATGTTTATTTATGTTTGAAACTACCACAAGGAAGACTTTTTCAATCCAGAGTGTGATCCAGTTAGAAAGTAACATGAAATGTTTTTAATACATTAGAATCACTGACACAAATTGTTTTTAAAAATTGTTTAAAAGCCTACTAAAGTGCTAGGCACCATACTAAATATTGAGGATACAAAAAAAAAACAGGAGAAATAGTCCCTGCCCTCCAGGAACTTACATTCTATTTCTTAAAAATTTTGTTAATTTTTAGAATTTATTTTCAAAATTTTACAAAACCATATTAAAAAAGCTTTTTCTTTATATAAATAAAAAGAAGATTTTACATAAATGAAAGCACAAATCTCTTATATATTTAGCTTGCTTTTCTTCATCACTACATAATAAATCCCACACTTTTGAAACTTTCAAAGCTTTCTTATTTGTCTGTGTTCCCCTTTGGAAATCTCTTTCTCTTCTTTTAAAAAAGAGTATTTATTAATAGAATTTATCCACGTGTTCTAGCTTACATTCTATTAGGGGGGAAAATACAAACATGTATTAGCTTATTTAAGCTATGTCCAAAACAAATGTAAGACAGATATGGGAAGAGAGATTCTCACTTACTTTTCTTTCCTTCATCATCAGGCTTCTTTAAAAGGTTATCTACACCCTCTGGACCTACTTCCTTAACCCATAGTCTCTCCTCAAAGTATGGCCGTTTGATTTTTGTCTCTAGCACTCTACTAGATTCCTTTATTGTTATTTTCAGTTATTGCCTTTTTTGACCTCATTACAAAATTCATCATGTCATTCTTACTGGGTTTTCATTCCTCCCTTGTTTCTGAAACATCAGACATTTTCAGTTCTCCTTCGACCTTTCGGAACATTCTCCATCTTCTTTCTAATCTTCTTGTCTTCTTCTCACTTTCTTAGGGTAGATGTTTCCTGAGCCTGATTCTCTTTCCTTTCCTTTCTATTCTCTTTCTCTTAGTGATCTCAATTATTCTCACAGCTTCCACTATTATTAGTATGTAGAGGACTCTATTCTCTATATCACTAGTCCTAATCTCTCTCCTGAGTTCCAAAACTACATTTTCATCTCTCTGCAAAATAATTCCACTGGATATGTCCCAAATCAAGTTTGTTATCAATGCAAAAACTCTTCCTTCTTCACTATTTCTAGCACAAAAATTAATAATAATAATAATAATTGCTAATATTTATATAGTGCCTACTATGTTTTAGGCACTGAGCTCACCTCTTTATGATTATTATTTCATTTGATCCTTAACAATAACCTTGCAATATAGGTGTTATTATTATTCCCATTTTATAAATGAGGAAACTGAGCCAAACAGAGATTAAATGACTTGCCCAGGGTCACAAAACTAGGAAGTGCCTAAAGCCATATATGAATTCAGATTTTCTTGACTCCAAGCCTAGCATATCTTTTCAATCCACCCCATATGGCCTCTTCTTCCACTGTCACTACCCTAAAACAAACCCTAATTAGAGCCCAATAGTTCTACAAAAATGAATTCCTAACAGACATTTCTACTTCAATTTTTTTCCTCCTTCTTTGTATGATTAACAACAATATCAGACTTCTTTCCTATCTACAGGGCAGAGATCATATCATTTCTCTGCTCAAAAATCTTCAATTGTTCCATATTGAAAAAAAAAGTTTCAGTTCCATTTCTAAACTTTCAAGGATGGGTTGATACCAAATCTAGTATCACTTAACCTTTCTGGCTTTGTCACCTAACAACTCCTATTAAAAATTAAAACTAATGTGTAATAATAAAAATATTTTATTGTAGGAGATTTATTAAATATTATTAGAAATAAAGGAATAAAAGTGATACAAAATAAAACCACATGCCCAATGGCTAATCAGCCTGCTAAACCCCCCTCACTTGCCATCCTTGCCAGGAAGCCAAAGAGCCCAGGACCTTCCATGTCACTGCCTACCCTGTCTACGGGAAGTACATAACAACAGAAAGTCAGTAGGCTCTGGGGAAATGTAGTTTTTAGGGTAACAGATTTTCTATTACATACTCCTTATTCTAGACCCCCACATGTACTCTGTGGAAAAACCAAACTGGATTATTGACTGTTCCCTACCATGCATGCCCTGACCTTCAGGGCATTTTGCCTTTCCTCTCAAATCTCGCCTGCTTGAAATGACCTCCTCTTCATCTCACCTACCATATTGAATTTCTGCCCATTCCAATTCAAATGGCACTTCCTTCACTTCAAGTCAAGAAGCATTTATTAAGCATGTACTATATATCAGCCACTATACTAGGGGACGGGCGTACCAGTAAAGGTCAAAAAATATTCCCAAATCTAAGGGAACTTTCAGTACAATAGAAGACTCAACATGTAAACCATCATGCACTTTTGGGATAAATTGGAGCTAATTTCAGAGGGATAGCACTGGTATTGTGTGGATTAAGAAAGGCTTTTTGCAGAAGGTAAAAAGAAATACAAGGAGGACAGATGTCAGAGATGAGGAGAGATTCCAAGTATGAGAATAGCCAGCAAAAAATGTGCAGAGTTGGGATATGGATTGCCTTGTTCAAGGAATAACAAAGAAATCAATATTACTGGACTGTAGAATACACAGGGGAGAAGAAAATATAAAGGAAGACTAGAAATATAAGTGAGGGGCAAGTTCTGAAGGGTCTTACAAGCCCAACAGAGGATTTTGTTTTTGATCTTGGAGGTAATAGGGAGCCACTGGAGTTTATTGAAT
The DNA here is from genome assembly GCF_027887165.1 of Monodelphis domestica. Taxonomy (NCBI): domain Eukaryota; kingdom Metazoa; phylum Chordata; class Mammalia; order Didelphimorphia; family Didelphidae; genus Monodelphis; species Monodelphis domestica. The sequence continues at coordinate 37,182,110 of NC_077233.1, read as the reverse complement.
GGAGAAGTGACCTAGTCACTGGGTGGTACTTTAGAAAGATCATTTTGAATGAGGAGATACTTGTGGCAGGAGCATTAACCAGCAGGCTGTTGCAGGAGTTTAGGCATGGAGTGATGAGGGTCTGGACCAGCCTGGAGGAAATACCAGAGAAGTGAAGTTGAAATCAATAGGCAGACTAGAGAGTTAAGAAGAGATTGAGAAAAAAAAGAAATGGGGGTACCAATTGTTTATCCACAAAAGGAATAGAGGACAATAACTAACAGAGATGAATGAATGAAATGGAAGTTTTTGGAGAATGGGGCAACACTGGCATATTTGTAGGCAGCAAGGAAACAGCCAGTAGCCAGGGAAAGATGGAAGATTAATGAGAGGATGGAGATGACAGATGAGGCATTCTGCTGGGATGGAATGAAATCACTTGTGCATGGAGAAGGGTTTGGTCTGGAGAGAAGGGCCAGCTCTTCATGCGGGACAGAAATGAAAGAGAAGATAGTGACAGAAAGTATCTGAATGATGCTAGATGAGGAAGAGGAAGGAAAAGAAAGCTCTCAGCAAATGACATTGATTTTCAGGATGTCTTCCCAGAATTCTTCAGCTGTTAATGTCCCTCCTCTCCATCAGACCTCATTTAACAATTTATAGTACTTGGACATCACGTGTACTTATGGCTTTGTATTATATTTGTGTGTGTGTGTGTGTGTGTGTGTGTGTGTGTAATATATTCCTGTTCAAATGTAAGTTTCATGAGGGCAGGTATCACAGTTTATCTAAACTTTGTATAACCCTACAGTAGTACCTAGTAAAGTACCTTGAGTATCCAAAGATAAAATATATTGGCAGTATATAATACCATACATATATTTTGTGCATTTCTGAGTTTCTAAACTTTTCTGTATCATCTGATGGTCTTTGCATGTTGTTTGTGGCTTCCACAAAATTCTCTCAAAATTCCCATTTAATTTCTCAAGCCAACCTGCCCTATATCGAAACCATGACAGGGAAAGTTGTGATGTGGAAGGGATAAATAGATACATATGCATGTAATTAAAAGATCTTTTGTACTCTACCTGAGATCTAGGAGGTAGGGAAATTGAGTCACTGAACCAGTGCCTCCCTTCATGTGTGCTTTGTTTGCCTTTCATCTGGGAGGCCAGCTTCATTGCCTCTTCGAGATAAAGCTGAAGAGGCTTGAGAACCACCAGGAATCACTAGATTTAGTTATCCTGGAGAGAATGGGCCAGTGCTGGAGAAGCTAGAGAAAAAGGTTCAATAGAAAAGCCCAAAAGAAAAACTTAAAATCAGTGTCAATAGGCTGGGGAGTTTGAGAGAGTGATGTGGGACACTGAGGGGAGTGTGGGGGAGAAAATCCAAATCCTTAGAGGTACAGATGAGACATCTCACAAGGGAGATCGAGGCTCCTGAATCGACAGCAATAGACCGTCCTTCCAGGAGTCATGAGGAGAATTCTCAGGCAGTATCAGACAACAAGGAAGCAGTTGGTTATCGAGGTCAGTCCAAAGTACCCTGCGGAGGGATGCAGAGATGGCCATATGTACAGCTAATGTGACTAATCGAGACATGTATTTCCTTTCGGGAATGTGTAGCTTGAACATGATGGAGCGTCTGTCAAGGCTTATCAAGCCCACCGACCCTGCGCCCATCTACTGATTCATGTGTCAACAAATGATATTGCCACAAGAAACCTAGAATGTGTCTCTGTCATCTTTCAAGTACTGAGTCGGGAGCCGAAGGACTTGGGGGCAGAGAGAGAGCCGGGCTGTGTGGGAAATGGGTTCTGTTCTCATCTGTCTGCCAGTTGAAGGTCATGACTTTGGAAGAGAGAGTGAACAGCTGGTGACGCTGGTGGTGTCCATCGTTTGGATCTGGGGGTTTCTGAACCATGACTTATGATACCAGGATGATGTCCTCCGTCCCTCTCAAAGAGCAGCACATCATTGTGGCTACAAACAGAGAATTCACAACAAACTGACCACTGAGCCAAAAATGGGACAAATCTCCCTCTATTTCTTCCAAATCTGAACCTTATACACCTAATCAGATGGAAGAAGATGCTAATAACATACCTTTAGACTAATTAAATTTAAAGCAAAATTGTCCCTTTCTTTTTTAATGTAGTCAATGCTTATATTATAAATCTGATTCTGCTGATGTCACTTTGTATCATTTCACATATCTTTACAGAATTCTTGTATTTATATTTGTTGCTTTATCACCCCATAGAATTCCATTATATTAATGTATGTCATGCTGCAAATGATCCATGATTTCATCAATGTGGTGACTGCCTTCATCGGTATAGCTTGCAATCCATCTGTGCGTGTGTGCCTATACACACATACAAGCATATACATACATATATCTATTCATTTTGAGTTCTGTATGTCTTTTGTTTTCTACATCACATTTTTTTCTAATAAAACTCTTCCCACTTCACTGGCCACAACCTTGTATGCTTTTCTTTATTACAAAAATATTTAATGGTTCAACACAACTCCCCAATACAAAAAAAAAAAAATCAGTAAAACTTTTATATTTATTTTCATTTTTTATTTTTAAATCTTATCAATGCTTTTTGATTTTATATTACATCTATTTCTGAAAATAACTATGACTGTCCTCTACCCTGTTACCAATCAACAAACTTTCTCTGAAAACCTAGATTTTAAAAAAATTACATAGCTCAGCAAAACTAAAAGAAATGTTGTTTTTTACCATATATGAGGTAGCTAGGGAGTACAGTGTATACATTGGGCCAAGAGTCAAGAAGTTTTAAGTTTAAATTCAACATGGGTAATTTACTGGTGATATGACCTTAGGCAAGTCACTTAAACTCTGCTTGCCTTAGTTTCCCAACTTTAAGTCGGGAAATAGTCCCTACCTCCCAGAGTTGTTTGCAGGACAAAAAAATGCTATAGTACTTCTAAAGTGCTTGGCACAGTGACTGGCACATAGGAAACACTATGTAAATGCTAGCTTATTATTTTTATTTTTATTATTGGTATTGTTATATGCAACATCCTACCACAATATCTCATCTCTCTATTAATTAGAGGATGTGAAATTTCTCATCTCTTTTCCAGGGCATTATAGGATAGTAGACTTTGATCTCAAAATTACTTCAAAAGTACAAGTTTCACTGAGAGCTAGAGAGGATAAATAATCCCTCCCACAAAAGAGAGTAATTCACTTATGATGATTCTTTGGACTTGGTCCTTAGAGGATTAACACGGCCCTTTCTCTTTCTCTGCTCTAGATTTATTGTTTCCCTTAAATCTTCAGCACTTTAGATTCTTCCTATTCCTTCATGACCCTTCTTTCTTTTACACCTCAGTTCAATTTCTTATATATGCTTAAAAAGCAATAGCCTCGAAATAGAAAGGAATTGATTGCAATACTTTGTCTTTTATTGATAATTGGACTTATTTTTTTTTATTTCTCTTTGTTGTGTTTGCAGATCAGATATTCTGTTTATGTCTGGGTTTTCTTTTAGGAATGGTTCTTTTTTGAAGATCCCAATTTTTAAATTGATGATTGGACTCAGCTTTCCAGGATGTATTATATCAAGAGCTATAGCATAAGTCTTTTAGATTTTTGGAATATATTACTTCATGTTCTTTTTTTATTTTTCATTTTTCAGAGTAATCTTATTTGAATTCAAGGCAGCTAGGAGGTACAGTAGACAGAGTATGGGGCCTGTGAAGATTGGATTTAGCTATTTCCTGATTTTAACAATGAAGATACTTAGTCTAACAAAATCGGGGGGGGGGGATTTAGGGAGGGGAATGTGAACCTTAAATTACTCCACCCTACTTAGACCATACTTTAGGGGAAGATAAAGTTGTAATCTCCTGATTGAACAATGAAGGCACTTAACTCTTACCTTATAGTGAAGCTAGAACCTTAAGTTCTATATTTTAAGATCAATACAAAAAGGTGTTAAGTAACTATAAAGGTTAAATTAATCACAAAAAGGTTAAGTAACTCACAAAAGGTGAACTTAACAAAGAAGTGTTAAGTAACTCTAAAGATATAATCTAATCAAAGAAGACAAAGAACTCGTAAAGAATGGGCATTTAGAGGGGACACAAAGGTGAAAGGTCTATATATTGGCTCATTTTCTCTCTCAGATACCTTTTGTGGTGGAGAGTTGGCTGATAGCAGTGTGCTGGGCCTTTCGGCATCTTAACATAGCTACAAGCTATTGTCCAGTTCAGTGGTGAGTTTCTGGATGAGTTTCCCTCCTTTAATTTTCCAACTTTATCCTCTTAGAAGCCTCTAATCTTCTTCAGAGACCTAGAGGCAGGAATTTTAAACTCCCCCTGGCATAGGCCAGGCAGGAAAAATCCTATGTCCTCTTCCCTCCTTCTCCTTAAATTCCTTCCCTCTATATTAATTAAATTACCATAAATTTCCAGACTGACTTGGGTATTTTATTTGGGATTTCCCCTGGCAGCCAATTAAATCTAGATTTTAAGTCACAACCCTAAAACTATCTTCATAGGCCTTGAGTTACAAAGACACATCTCCTGAAATAAATCAGCCACAGACACTTATTAGCTGTGTGACCATTTCCAGGTCATTTAACCCTTTTGGCCTCAGTTTCCTTATCTGTAATATGAGTCAGAGAAGGAAATGGCAAACCATTTTGGTATCTTTGCTAAGAAAAGCCCAAATATAGGATCACAAAGAGTCAAGCACAACTGAAAACTGAACAACAATGATTTGAAATGACATCCCATTGTATCAGAAGGACTTTCTATGGACTGCTTATGAAATTTATAGTTTGTTATTGAAATTGTCAAGTGTATCCACTACATACATTGGACTTTTAAGCATGGAGCAACTTTTCTGTGAGCAATCTATGAATTATAATAATTAGTATGTTATATTCAAAAGTTCTGGACAGTTTTTTGTATGATTCCCTTCAGAATGATGTTTCAGTTTCTTTTTCTATTACTCTCTTCTGATTTACCCATCATACTTAGGTTATGTTTCTATAACTTGTCTTGGAGAATAGTCATTTTGGCTTACATAAAATACCTGGGTTCTTTTAAAACTCTTACCTTTTGTTCTACCTTTGACAAATGATTTTTCCACATCTGGATTTTCTCTCATAAATTCTACATTTCTTGAAAGATCTTTTGTTGGTTTTCTACTTTCCATTTCTTTTCCATTAAGAGCTCTGATTTCTATCCTAATTATATTCCAAATGCCTCATTGTCTTTTGAACCATTCTGGATATTTTGGCTGTTGGTTCAATGGTCTGTGGGGGACTTGGCAGGTTTCTTTTTCATGAAGTAGTTTTGGTTTATAATATTCTTTTCCTTTATAATATAATACTTTCCTAACACATTTTCCCTAATTATATAAAACTTCTTTATTGTGTTCTGACCTTGTTTTATATTTATATCTATTTTTTATTTCTGTTCTTACATGTCTTCACTGTTGTTTTATCTCTATGAATTGAATTTTTATTCAGACTTTCTCCCTTAAATGTTGGTCTTTTGGCCTTTCTTTTTTATCCTCAGTGGAATTTAGTTATTCTTCACTTTATCTGGGCAGAATCAGCTGAGGCTTTGGTATGGGGGGAGTAGGGTGAGTCAGGGAAAAGACTAGTCCCAGCTGAGTTTCCAACTATTTTCCTCTCAGACACAGAAGTTTTCTGCATCCCCCCTCCCCCCTGCCACCATTATTCTCCATTTTCTTCAGGAAGTTTGACGGAATCAGGGTCTTCCTCACCTGATAGTATAGAACAGAGTTAAGAGTTTGGGGCTGAATCACTATTTAATGGCAGAATATGATCCTAAAATATGATCCTGTGAGCTTGCTCTGACTGTGTTGGAGGATGGTGACTGAGTGAGAGCTCTACTGTGGGATCCTAGTGTTTTTATAGCCTCAGTTGTGTCATATGCTATGAAGAATATTGTGTCAGGTCCTTATTTGAAGTCTTTGTACCCATTTGACTCAAAGATGTACTCAATCTTCCTTCAATAAAAGGTTTCATCAATATGAGGAAAGGACTTCATGAATAAAAATAATAATAAATGTCAGTTGACTAAGAGATTTGGTCTTCATGATGACTGAACTGAGTGGAAATAACTTTGTTTAATTCAATTTAAATAAGTATTTCTGTTTGTCTTTAACCTAATTGATGAAAGTATCTTTAAAGAGGCAGAGATTAGTTTCAGGAAGATATTGTCTCCATGGCTGAACAGGAATTAACATGACAATTTGTTGGCGAATTAAAAAAAAAAAGAAACTTGAATTATGTACCTACAGTTTACTTTGCTTTGGAATTCTGTCCCTTGTTCTAGGATTACTATGAAACTTATGTGAAAATTGGTTGGGGGCCAGACAATTATAGTTAGCAAGGGAAACTGCCCATTTGAACTTCTTCTCAAGCAGGAATATATCAATAAGTTGTCATTGATGGACTTGCTAAAATACAAAGCATAATTTTTCTTTTCCCAGTATTTAACTTCTCTGATGCTATTTCATTTATTTTTCTTTTTAAAGATTCAGCTTTAGTTATTCTGTATCTTACACATTGTTCCTTCCTTCCTTCCTTCCCTTCTTCTTCTATCTCTTTCTTCCTTTCTTGGAGTCATAATGTTGAAGACTTTTGCAGAAAATTATTGCACCATCTTATAGGTCACGTACATCATCAGAAATCCTCTCCTAGAAACAGTTGAAATCTTTTGCACTATATAAGTACCTGAGAAAGAGGGGAAGACCGTGACAAAAAGAGAGTGGGAGAGAGACACAAAGAGAGATACAGAATCAGATGACAAGAGACAGAGTCAGAAAAAGAGAGAGATGGAAACAGAGACTGTGTAGAAGTATTAGAAGCCAGGAACTTACTTCTTCAGCTGCCCACTGATGGGAAAGAGAGAGAGAAAAGGCACAGGCCAAACCTCCTGAAGTCCTGCCTCGATATGGGAGTTTGGGTAGAAGGAGGAAGGGAAAAGGGAAGAAGAAATCTTGAGTTGAAGAAGGGGACAGAAAAGAACTGTAAAGGTGATTTAGAAGGCCTTGGAATTGAACAGGCCAGAGATTGAATTGGGGCAGAATGCACTTGAGAAGTTGAAAGGGGAGAAAGTCAAACTGTAAGAGAAAAATTGCCGAAGTTGAAGAAAAAGAAGGAAAAAAAACAGAAGGAGAAAGAGAAGGACTTCATTTGAAGGGAAGAAGTATGAAAAAATAAAAAGAAAGTGAAAACATGATTAGCAAGATAAAACAAGTTGAACAAAGTAAGATAACTTGGTAAGGCAAGACATGAGGTTACTAAGAGAAAAGAAAGAAAATTAATTGTGGCTATTGAGGTATTAACAACATGGAAAGTCTCCCAGGAATGAGTGCCTCAGGGATCCGTGCATAATGCTTTTGTCAGTGTCTTGGATAAAGGCATAAATGACTGCTGATTTGTAGTAAATGATGTAAAGCAAGGCAGGAGAGATAGCATTTGGATGACAGAGGCAAGATCCAGGAAGGTCTCAGCAGTCTGAAACACCGGGATGACTCTAATAAGATGTGAGTAGAACTAAATGTCCCTTGGGTTCCAAACCCTGACTTCCACAAGAACAAAATGGGGAATGTATGGTGAGATGACAATACATCTGAAAGAAATCTGTGGCTTTTCTAGCTTCTAGAAAGCTTCAAAGCTCACCATGAGTCAACTGTGACATATGGCAGTCAAAAACTCTAATGTAATCTTGAGCCACTCTGAGAGGCAGAGTTCCCAAAACTAAAGTCCTGCTGTACCCCAGCATGGTCAGTCCACATCTGGTGTTGTATTCAATTCTGGACATATCATTTTAGAAAAGAAACAGATAAACTGTAGAGCGTCCAGGAAAAAACAACAAAGCTGGTAAAAATCCCAAGTCACATGAGGATGAGTTGAAAAAAGGAAGGAAAATTAAATGAAGAAAAGAAAATTTGGGGATGGGGGATAGGGGGATAGGCAAAAATTATAACTGTCTTTAAGTATTTGAAGAATGTAGAAAATTAATTGAGGGAATATGTATTTAGGTAGCTCAATGGATTGATAGTCAGAAACAAAAGGTCTTGGATTCAAATCCAACCTCTTATAGTTCTTAGCTCTGTGACCTTAGGCAAGTCACTTAACCCCTTTTGCCTAGCCCTTTCCACTTTGTGCTCTAACCGTGAAAATGTGGTTTTGCCAAGACTGTGAATTGCCAAAACTGTAAAGGTTCGGCCAAACTGTAAAGATAATTTTTAGTGTCTTCATTTAAAATCTAAAATTAAGTGGTTGCCATGGGAAAATTCCCAAATATGAAAATACCCAAGTCAGCTGGGTTTTATGGAGATTTTAATTAATACAAATGAAGGAATTAAGGGAAGGAGAGAGAGAGAGAGTAGCCAAGCAGTAGGAAAGGGCCTAGGCTAGGCTTGAGCCTAAGAGAGAGCGAGTCAGTCTTTATCACTCACCACAAGATCATCTTCAAGCTGGGTTCTTCCACTCCAAAACTGAAATTAGCCTCCAAACTGAATTCAAATTTTAACTGAATTCAATTGCCCTGAATTTGTTCCTTCACTTCCTTTTAAAGAGATTTTTCTCTTATGTCACCTCCCCTAAATTTTCATGTCTACCAATCACAGTAGACTCTTTCTCCCAAGACTGCCCATTCTTAGTTCTCATCTTCTTTGGTTCTCACCTTCTCTGATTAGAAAAAAATATCTGAGTATTTCACACCTCTTGTTAAGCTTGCCTTTTGTAAGTTGCTTGATCTTTTAGTGACTAATTTAGCCTTTATAGGTACTTAGCACCCTTTTTGTATTAGATCTAAAAATAGACCACCTAGCTTAAGGTTTTTGCTTCATTATAAGTATAAGTTGGGGACTTTTCATTTTCAATCAGGAGTTTGCAACTTTATCTTCCACTAAGGCACTGTCTAAGTAGGGTGGAGTAATTTTAAAGTTCCCAAAACATTCCTGATCAAGTACCTCCATTGTTTAAAATGGGAAATAGCTTAACCAAATCTTCTAAAGAACAGCCTGAGCAGTTTTAAGATTCACAGTGCCTTGGGATCAATACATGGTATTGAGTCTAATACAAGATAAGAATTTTTTAAAAATAAAAAATTAATTAGAAACATTTTTCACTCAGAAGTAAGACAATGTGCAGCAGCAAAGGGGAAAATGTATGCTTGTTATAAGAAAAAAACTTTTAACATATAGTTATTTAAGAGTACAGTGACGAGGGGCAGCTGGGTAGCTCAGTGGATTGAGAGCCAGGCCTAGAGATGGGAGGTCCTTAGTTCAAATCTGGCCTTAGACACTTCCCAGCTGGGTGACCCTGGGCAAGTCACTTAACCCCCATTGCCTAGCTCTTACCACTCTTCTGCCTTGGAACCAATACACTGTATTGATTCCAAGACAAAAGGTACGGGTTTAAAAAAAGAGTACAGTGGACACCATTGGGAGATCATGGGCTTTTCCTCTATGAAGATCTTCAAACCAAAGCTGAATGATAAAGTTTCAATGGACCTGAAGGCTCCAGCAGAGGAGGACTTCTTGTGGGCATACCTAATTTAAATATACACAGTCCAGATGAATTTCTTCCCAGAGCAATGAAAGATGAGGTGGGTGGAATCTCACATTCTAAAGAATTATAGAAGGACTCAAAAATTTGTAAATGAGCAAATGTCATCTCAAATTTTTAAAACAAAAAATGCTTGTTTTTCAGAAAATAATAGACTTATGATCTTGCCTTCCTTCCCTGGCATAATTCTAGAAGAGATAATTCAACATCTAGTTTTTGAACACTTAGAAAAGGAAATGTAGATCATAAAGAGCCATCATTGGTTCACTATAGTCAGCACACTTCCTGAAGATTTAGCCTTTTAATGAAAAGAATAAGAAAAAGGACTCATCAATGTTGGAACTCCATCAATGGCAAAGTCAATTTAAACTCCAGCACTCTGGACATTAGGACAAGCTTGTCCAAATGGAAGGAGTTCGCTTGGAGAAAGGATCTAGCATTACATGATCCAAACCTCCTGTGCTACCCTCCTCTTACGTGGACATAATAGAATAAGATGTAAGTTTCCATGACGACAGAAGACGGTAGCCCTGATCACTTGTCTTGATGGGGATTTTTGTCATCCCACCATTTTGACTTATCTCACGCTACATGCTCCCTATTTGGAGGATGTGAGTTGGGTACAGTGTTCCAAAACTGCTTCATTCATATTAGAAACTCCCATGACAAAAATTTCCTCCACTGATGCAATCTGGTAATTCTTTTTTATAATCTTTGAGAATTATCTGAAGCTGCATAGGTTAAGTGACTTACCCACTGGTTGCACAGATAGTCTATATTTTACCCAGAACTTGAGTTTAAGTGTTCTTGACTCCAAAACTGACCCACTCTTCACTTATAACTCATCAATGTAACAAATAAAATTTGTAACTATTTTTGCTCACAATTATTTGAATGCAAAAGCATAACATTTCCATAGTAACAATGGCAACTTTTCAGTCCTGGGGCTGTAAATTAAGAACTAGAAGAGATATTAGAGTCTGCTCTTCATTTTACATTTTAGATTTTACATGAGGAAGCTAAGGCACAAAGAGGTTAAATGACTTACCGAAAATCACAGACAACAAATAGTTGAGGTGGGATTTGAACCTTTCTGAATCTTGATTGAATGTTTTATTACTCTACATTGCTTCTCCAAAATGTTTTCCAGATTTATTCATATTCCTCACATGTGTCCATCTTAATTACATTATGCTATTTCTTTTTTCTTTCCTTTTTTGGTCCTGACCTATGATTTCTTAAGTCTAAGCATCTCTCATATTATGAGATGGTGAAGTAGATAGAGAGTCAAGCTGGGAAACAGAGGTCTGGGGTTCAAATTTGGTCTTTCTAGCTGTGAGACCCTGGGCAAGTCCCTTCACCCCAACTGTTTAGCCTTTACTGCTCTTCTGCCTGAAAACCAATACTTATTGGTCCTAATTCTAAGACAGTAGTTAAGGGTTTTAAAAAAATCCCAACCTTCTTCACCAATCTTCACCTGCAATTTAGAGTCTTAGGTACCAAGGAGACCAAGAGGTTAAGTGAGTTGCTCAGGCCAGGGTTTCCCAGCTAGAGTGTACCAAAGCCAGGATTTAAACCCTAATTTTCTAAAACTAGCTCTTTATTCACTATACCAAACTACTTCTTAAATTAAGGAATCACGGAATTCAATCTTTTTTGTTGTTGTTGGTCATATAAGCTACTGCCAATTTCTTAAAAAAAAAAAACACCTTGCCTTCTGTTTTAGAATTAAAGTTAAATGTACCTGGAAAATAAGATGTCTTTAAAGAAAAAGAATCAATACTTGAGTATTAGCACTAAGGCAAAAGGGCAGGAAGGGGTAGCCAACTGGGTTTAAGTGACTGACCCAAGGTCCCACATCTAGGAAATATCTGAGGTCAAATTTGAATCCTGGACATCCTGTCTCCAGGCTTGACCCTCTATCCACTGAGACATCTAGCTGCCCCTCTAATTTCTTTCTTAATGAGAAAGTTAGCAGAAAACTGGCCAATGAGAGCCCATCCCTTAGGAGCCTTCTTGGCCTGATGCATCCATCCCCTCCTAGGAAAGTTTGATGAGTCTGCTTCCAGGCATTAATAGTGGAGGACTCTGTTCTCCATTTCAGAGCATGTCCACTTATTCTATGACTATTTCCTAATCTGCTTACTGTGTGGTGAAGAAGGGCATTTTGATTGACTGCGGGCTGGAAATGAGTATTCATACAAAAGGCTCCAACAACTGTTCCTCTTCCTCTTTCTAACCTGACTGCTTTCAAATGAAGAAGACAAACCACCAGAGGCATCTGAGGGTGGAAAAGAGGGTCTCTCTCTTACCTGGAGCCACTGAGAAGCTGGCGACCATATAGTCTTCCAGGCAAGCCCATATCTGGGATGGAGCTGCTCCTTGTGGATGTTTGCTTTCCTTTAGTACAGAGTCTTGGGAGATTTGAAAAGTTCAGAAGAATGAACTCTGAGCAGTCCAGGAACTGTAAATTGTACCATGGTTTGCCAGAGGCCAGGTCAGTTGTCTGCGTTGAGTAGCCCTGAGATCTCTCCAATGAGCCAGCCCAACATCAGTTCAATAACTGAGTTGTTTGTTGCAGGTTGCATTAAGAGAACGATTTATCCAATGGCTATACTAGAAATGAACTTGGTGGAGCAAATCCATGGTAGCAACTGCTTTAAGTCTGAGCCCACTCTCCCTAGAGAACAAGGTCATAGAGGGGAAATGGGCCTCTGATTTGGGGGGGGGGGCGTTTTGAAACTGTCCTTGCTGTTTCTTCTCAGTAAATATCTCTTTGTAAAAAAAAAACTGCCATTAAATGGCTATGTTGACATTGGGGTGCAAATCACTGAGTCAATAAATGATTAAGAGAAGATGCCCATTGTAAATGCATAGATGATAGTGATGTGATAACTGGTTGATTGATATTGAGGAGTATACGCCAGAATGAAATAGAGCCAATAGCATTAGAAAACCCTAAAAGCAGGACCACTAGGTGTCTCAGTGGATAGAGAGCCACACTTGGAAATGAGGGCTTTTGGTTGCTCGACCCTGGGCAAATCACTTGACTCCAATTGCCTGGCCTTCACTGCTCTTCTGTCTTGGAATCAATACATGGTCTTGATTCTAAAATGTAAGGTAAAGTTAAGAAAGGAAAGGGAAAGGAAAGGAGAGGAGAAGAGAGGAGAGGAGAGGAGAGGAGAGGAGAGGAGAGGAGAGGAGAGGAGAGGAGAGGAGAGGAGAGGAGAGGAGAGGAGAGGAGAGGAGAGGAGAGGAGAGAAGAGGAGAAGAGAGGAGAGGAGAGGAGAAGAGAGGAGAGGAGAGGAGAGGAGAGGAGAGGAGAGGAGAGGAGAGGAGAGGAGAGGAGAGGAGAGGAGAGGAGAGGAGAGGAGAGGAGAGGAGAGGAGAGGAGAGGAGAGGAGAGGAGAGGAAAGAAAGGAGAGGAAAGAAAAGAAAAGAAAAGAAAAGAAAAGAAAAGAAAAGAAAAGAAAAGAAGAGAAGAGAAGAGAAGAGAAGAGAAGAGAAGAGAAGAGAAGAGAAGAGAAGAGAAGAGAAGAGAAGAGAAGAGAAGAGAAGAGAAGAGAAGAGAAGAGAAGAGAAGAGAAGAGAAGAGAAGAGAAAAAAAGAAGAGAAGAGAAAAAAAGAAGAGAAGAGAAGAGAAGAGAAAAGAAAAGAAAAGAAAAGAAAAGAAAAGAAAAGAAAAGAAAAGAAGAGAAGAGAAGAGAAAAGAAGAGAAGAGAAGAGAAGAGAAGAGAAGAGAAGAGAAGAGAAGAGAAAAAAAAGAAGAGAAGAGAAAAAAAGAAGAGAAGAGAAGAGAAGAGAAAAGAAAAGAAAAGAAAAGAAAAGAAAAGAAAAGAAAAGAAAAGAAAAGAAAAGAAAAGAAAAGAAAAGAAAAAAAAGAAAAGAAAAGAAAAGAAAAGAAAAGAAAAGAAAGGAAAGGAAAGGAAAGGAAAGGAAAGGAAAGGAAAGGAAAGGAAAGGAAAGGAAAGGAAAGGAAAGGAAAGGAAAGGAAAGGAAAGGAAAGGAAAGGAAAGGAAAGGAAAGGAAAGGAAAGGAAAGGAAAGGAAAGGAAAGGAAAGGAAAAGAGCTAGAAACCCTTAAAATTACCCCTAGAACTCTGAGGGATAGATAGAACCAGCTATGCTCTGGGAACCCAAAGCCCTACTGCACAGGTGGGAGAGTTCAATCCAGAGTCTATATGGCTGTTTTTGTCAATTTATTTGTTTGCAGTCACTTCTAAAATGTGGCATCTAGAAGAGGAAACAGTAATCCAGATTGAATTTCCTTACATCATAGGACAGTAGACAGAAGAACTACCCCCTTTCTTTTTGGTCCCCAAATACTCTCTATTACTCCAGTTTCAGCTCCCACTTTGGGTGTGGGTGTGTTTGGGGGCGGATGGGGAATGGTTTGTACTATATCAGAGAGCTGACTCTTCCTGAATCTGCAGTCCTCTTAGACTCGCCAATTATGGGACATGAACTGGTCAGAATGGTCTACTGTTATGTCAGCTCTAGGAGAAGGGCTGTGGAGCATTAAAAAACCGGCTCATGTTTCTAAGCCCTAGCCTCCAGTCTGAGCCCCAAGCCTTCAGGTGGCTATGTTCAGGGAGCCAACCACGGCGCCAAATTATCTCTCCCGTGACAGAACCAGCGAAGAAAATGCCCACATAGACCTTCAGTGCCAGGTTTTAATAACAGGCTAACAGGGGTCTTTGGAGCCTCACTTGCATCCAAAGAGAACTAACCCTGTCGACAATATTGACTTCTATTATAAAGGAAAGCAGACCTCTCCTCCATGCAGATATGAGCTTATACCATGCAGGATGAAGCCAGTCAGGCAATATTCAGTCTCTTCCACCCCCCACACTCCAACAGCTGAACCCAATTTGATGTAATGTGCTGGAGATGAACAGTTTGGGCCTCTTTCCAAAAATCTGTGTCGAAGACACAGCCTGGGGAGCCAGTCGGATGCCGGATCCCCTTGAGCCTCCCTCCTCGGACAAGTGTGAAATGTTTCAATCCCATTCCCGACAACAGCCTATGAATTGTCCAAGCCTCCCCACATTGTGGCCACATGGAATCAGCGCCATCTTTGTGGCCTCCTGCTGGATTTTGGCTGCCCTCATGGTCTAACTCCAATCCTTCCCTGGGCGGAGGAGAACAACAGCCGCAACATTCATCAGGAGAGATTACTCTGGCCAGCCAGATGGCAGAATCTGATTTCGTGGCAGGAGGATTTGCACTGAACCACATTTTCCTATATTTTGGTGCAAAGTCACTAGCATGTTTGCTGCTCTCTACTGCAGGGAACTGTTGGGGTGGGAAGGGTTAGGGGGGGCAGGATCTGTTCTGTGCATTTATCTGGGCATTTGTTTTTATTTTAAGACCACTCAAGAGAGGAGGGAATTCTGATTGGCTAATGAGAATTCTAAAGTGGTAGATTAATCAATGTGAATCATTACCTCAGCTGTGACTGCTACTTAATATTCTTCCCTGCCATCACCAAAAATATAGGCTCTCTCCACAATAAACACTTTTTATAATACCAATAAGACCACTCCGGGGAACATTGTTATCATGGAATAAGCATGGCCCCATGGGACTAGAGAGGCCTTGGCTGGGTTTCATGCCTCTTAATGGGGGGTTGGGGGAGGAGAAGGTAGAGGGGAGCTGTGAGGCAGGGGGGAAGCGGTGATTATATCAGAATAACTGCACCCCCTGCCATGCCTTTTTTGCTTAAAGATTGTTCGAAAGGTTTAGCCACCTCAGCTGAGAACATGTGCTAGAGGATTGTAAGGGAATGAGCAGCTGTGCCTCGCTTAGACACAGCCATCTGTAATCATGTATTTTTAATGACCCATTTTGGACTGCAGTCACACAAACAAAACTTGCGGCCGGATAGAAACTAGCATCCCCATTCGTAAGAGTGAATTCCAGCCAAACCCCCTTCCCCCAAAAAAATCTTAAAGAATTAAAAATATAACTAAGTACATCAGGGGAGAAAACAACAGCCCTTTCTCTTTTTTTTAATTACTTCCTCAAAAAATAAAATCTTAAAGAAATCACATTCATAACTAAATCTATTAAGAGGATTCAATGGAACTTCCATTTTTCATCTTTCCTCTCCCCCCAAAAAAATTTTAGAAATTAACTACATAACCAAATGCAGAAGGGAGAAAACAGAAGCACATCTATTTTTTCATTTCCTCAACCCCTTGTTTCCCCCCCCAAAAAAAAAAAAACCTTAAAGAAATTAAATATGTAACTAGATTCAGGGAAGGGGTAACAATGGTCCTTCCTTTTTTGCATCTCCCCCAATCTTAAACTAATTAACTCTATAACGAAATACAGTAGGGAAAAACAATGGTGCTTCCCCTTTTTTTCATTTACACGACTTCCTGACAATGGTCTCTATGGGACAGATGGATGCTTAAAATCCTTGAGGGTTTGTGAATCAACTTATTGTACATGATTCCTGCTGGTTATGATTACAAGTGAACCCCCCCCCCCCATTGCCTATGTGTATTTTTAGATACTATTCCAAATTAATCCATCATTTTCTGTTCTTGCTTGTACAGTGAGACAAGCCTGGTAGCTCTGTACAGAATCATGCTAAACTAGGGGTGAAAGTAGAAGGGGGTGGGGTCTTCTCTATGTAAAAACTTCTCAATGTGATCTTTTAAAGGTATGTTGTTTCTGGGCAAACACATTACATGTACATGTACTCATTGATCGGTAACAACATAATGAGGGAACTGTAATTGCTTTCCAAAATGACCCTTGACTTTTGGTGTATTTTCAATCCATGAACACGCCTTCCTAAAACTAATAACCATGCTCCCTCCAAGAAGCATTGCAACACTGCATATTTATAAAACCCAAGGTAAGTTAACAAAACAGTTGATTTTTTGGACTATAAAAATAATGGTTTGCATATGTTATTTACCTACCTAAATTCTCCTGTCCTTTAGAGGAAAAGAAAGGGAGGGAGCTCTGAAGTTACCTTCTTTGGGAATCTAATTGAATTAGCTAGAAGCAGAAACTCAACAACCCTAAGCAAATAAATAAACAAACAAACAAACAAAGGAATGAATGAATAAATAAAATAAATGAATGAATAAATAAATAAATGAATGAATGAATGAATAAATAAATAAATGAAAATTGGAATGACAGCCTAACTTTAGTTAAAGAAGGATTACATAGATTGCCATGCTTGTTGAAAAGAAAGTAAGCAAATGTCCTAAACAAATAAATGGAAAGAGTAGGAATATCTGCCTTTTGTACATCATTGGATTCTTTTTACTATATCTCTATACTGTGTGGATGAGTGAAAGATTTACTAGAACTAAACAAAGCACAAAATATTTTATCCCAAGATTTTAAGTATTATGAGATCCACTTTACAAAAGGACAAAATGGGTTTAGAGAAAGTCAGAGACTTTTTTTTTTCAAACAAATATAGACGAACTAGAAACATTATCTAGGAATTGTTACTTGCCTTAAAAAGAAAAAAGTCCCAATTATACTGTCAGTGTGACTTTAGGCAAGTCATTATACTTTGCTAAACACCTGTTCCCATATACACTTTTTTGCCATCTACTAGACACAATCTTCTTTTTCTCAGGACTTAGCTTTTATGCCAGGTCATATTAATTTATATAGAAGATTCTAAGCAATTAGGGAACCTCAAAATAGTACAAAGAGTCAGTCACACAGCATAAAGTTTCTTGGGTCAAGCCCCATTTCCCTAAAATTGGTTTGCAGGCACAGGATCTTCTTGAGGAAATTAAGTAGCAAAAATTAGGAATTTCTAACCCTAAGTCAGAGGGACACTTGAAAGAGACAATGCCCTCAGTGAGCAAGCATCAAGTTAAATGTTTAAAAATAGATTAAAACCTGCCAGCACAAGTTCATTGGCACTAGTTTATGTCTCGGGAAGTTTGGATCCTGGGGAGAGGAATATCTTTTTTTTGTTTTGTATTTTTTTTTAGTTTATATTTTTCCCAGATAACATGTCAGTACAATTATCAATAATAATATTATGGTTTTTTGCAATCCATGTTCTTTCCCTCCCTTCCACCCCTCCCTCTTCTCCAAGATGGCAGGTAATATGGTATAGGCTGTACATGTGTTATTATAAAATACATATTTCCATGTTCATCATGTTATGAAAGAAGACATATATCACTTATTTTGGAAAAAAATTCATAGAGTAAATAAAGTGAAGAATGACATGTTTCAATCAGCATTCAGACTTCATCAGTTCCTTTAATAGCAGTGAATAGACTTTTTCATCATGAGTCTTTAAAAGTTGTCCTAGATCCCTGCATTGCTGATAATAGTTGAATCATTGACAGTTGATCATCCTGTTTTATTGCTATTACCATGAAGAAAGTTCACCTGGTTCTGCTCACTTCACTTTGCATCACTTCATATAACTCTTTCCAAGTTTTTTGTGATCATCTGGTTTGTCATTTCTTATGGCACAATACTATTGTATAAATAGAATTTGCTCCCCAAAAGCTCTTTCCCAGCATCTCACTTTCGTTCTCACCTTATGTCCTTATGTTGTGGAGATAAAGTTTTGTGACCTTGCCCCTCTCTCTGTCCCTGTGAACGGGGCTGGGAAAGCTTGCTTTACTCAGGTTTTTACTTTTGTTCTTGTATTTTTTTCTACTTTAAGTAATTATTAATAAATATTATAAAATATAATACTTGGAGTTTTTGAATATTCATTTTAATCTCACATTATTCCATTCCAATCATATGCCACAATTTATTCAGTCATTCCCCAATTGCTGGATATCTCTGCAGTTTCCAGTTCTTTGCTACCACAAAAAGAGCTGCTATCAATATTTTTGTACAAGTAGGTCCTTTTCTCCTATATTTGATCTCCTTGGGATACAAACTTACTAGCTGTATGCGAATAGTTTGATGGTCATTTGGGCATGGTTCCACATTGCTCTCCAGAATGGTTATATCAATTCATAGCTCCACCAATAGTGTATTGGTCTCCCAATTTTTCCACATCCTCGCTAACATTTATCATTTTTCTTTTTTTTTTGTTATATAGCCAGTCAGAATGAATTCTACCCAGAAATGGAAAGGCTACCCAGATTATAATATGCTCCATGACCACACATCTGGTAAGAAAGCACATATCTGGCAAAGATTATATGCCCAGCATAGATGGCATAACATGTGAGACTGACAGAGAACAATAGCATGAGAAAATCATCAAAAGATATTGATAGAGGGAAAATTAGATGGTTCTAGGTCAAGCCTAGACACAGGAGGTCCTGGGTTCAAATCTGACTTCAAATGCTTCCTAGCTGTATGACCCTGGACAAGTCACTAAATTTCCATTGCCTAGGCTTTACTGCTCTTCTGCTTTAGAACCAATACATAGTATTAATTCTAAGACGGAAGGTAAGGGGTTAAAAAAAGTAGAATATACTGATAGCCTCTAGGATCAGAGATGCAAATTATCTCTACATGGTTTGTTCTGGCCACGTATGTACCTTACATAGGTATTCCTTCATACATATGCCCTGGCCACAAGTGTACTCTGCTAATATGTGTATATTCTGGCCACAATGGGGTGTAGGGGTAGTCAGGGAAGACTAGCACTTCCAGTTAAAGAACCTGCTGAGCCCTTTTCAGGGATGCTCCTCTTCTTTTAGCATTCTCCTGCCACCCAGCTGTCCCCTGTGGCTCCAAGAAGCTGAAGTCCCAGCCTGGGAATGGACTAAACAAGATTTAAGGTAACTAAAAGGTCCCAATTCCATTAGTGAGTTAGAGGAATGTCTGTCTCAAGCATGTGGCGATTGCCTCCAGTGGAAGGACTAAATGAGAACAATTTGTTCCAACAGCCACAAAGGCAGCAGAAACAGGTTCTAGGTGGTACTTCGAGCCTGATCCGACACCCTGAGCCTTTGCTGGTCATCCTGACTTTTGTCTTGTCACAGGATTTCAGGGTCTCTGGGACTAATTAACTGGTACAATTCCACTTCCCTTAAATCCATTCATGCACAAGTCAAGACATGGCCCCATGATGTCACTGGTCTTCTTTGAAAACAAAGGACAAACAACAACAGATGCATTCTCCAATTAGGTACCTTTGCACACATATTCCACAGGTGTGTCCACTTTTCCCCTGATGATATTTGTGGGAAAATATATCCCAAGTTTATGGGGGAAATGTTTTATTGCTGATTGGGGGGAGAAAGTAACTCTTTTGGCAAGAGCTTGTGCGTTACGGTTTTGAGCAGATACAGACCCACAAGGTAACTTGTACCTGCAGTGATTTTGTTTAGGGAGCCTTTGTGTGTAGAAGGGTAGAAGTGGATTCAAGGTACCACATTGATTAAATGGAGGGATTGGGAGGCCTCTTTGAGCTTTAAATCCCATGATGCCTGGAATAACTACCACAAGATGATTCTTTCTTCTCAACAGTGTCCTTCCCCCCATCCCGATTTCCTTGTTTTGTCGAGCTACGTTGGAAATATCCCATGTCTGAAAAGGTAGCCACAGGCTGATTTTGATCATTGGAGCACATTGATTTCAACCAACTCAGCAATTGTGGGACACAAAATATTTTCCCTTTTCATTCTATCAGGTCAGAATTGTGGCAGTAATCCCTTACTGGGGAAGAATATTCCATTTTTAATCCTGACTTCTCTTAAGAAAAGGGAATGGGAAACTCGTCAACCTGACACTCAGATATCACAACGTGTCTTCCTAATACAATAACAGGCATAGGTTTATGAACCATCGGATAAAACAGCCAAAGGAGAAATTAGATCATTTGGCTCTGACTGCTGAAATGTAATAGATGGCTCTCCTGTTAGGATAGCTGAGCCCAGGCTGAGAAGATTAATGCGAACGCAGGATGGTGTAAAAACTGTTTAATGTAAGAGAGCAATATGGCATGCAAACCAAACTAAAACACCCATAAATATTTTAGGCACCTTATAAAGATTTAAGAGTATTTATTCCACATATAAATCCTTTGTGTAGTATCAGCAGAAGCCTGCAAGGGTGGGGAAGCTGGCATCCTGAAATACGGTACAAGCAGTGAGGAAGGTGCTTCCTCTCTGCTACGTGCATTTTCATGCAATGATTAAAACAAATTAGTTGGCTAACTGATTCCGGAATGAAGCAGTGCTTGTGTGTGCCACTCCCACTACAGCTTCTGATGGAGCCCAATTCTCAGAGCCTTCTAACAAAAAGTATTTCCAGGCTATGAAAGCTGGGACCCTTGATTCTCTATAGAAGCTGAAATTCTTTGTGTTACCCATGAGCCTTTGCACAGGGTTGGCTTGCTAGATTTCTTAACCTGGGACCCATGAATTGTTTTTTTTTTTTTAAATATATAGTGGTGACTATATTTCTACATAATCAGTTTCCTTTGTAATCCTATATATTTAATCTTGTGCATTTAAAAACATTATTCTGAGGAGTCCCTAGCTTCACGAGACTGTCAGAGGGAGCCACACAAAATAAAACATAAAAATCACGCAAAGTTAGGGGAATTAAAATGGTGCAACACTAGTTGAAATGAGGGTTGCTTTAATTCCCAATTCTGTCTTCCCATATGATTTTAGGTAAGTCATTCAATTTCTTCATGTATATAATGAGGTTACTTATTAATTAATTTAGTAAATCTCCACTGTGTGCCCAATAATAGCATGATATAATGCCTGAAAGTTTATAAGCGCTTTACATATAATAACTAAGTTGATCCTACTATGTGTGTGGCATTGGTTTGTGTTAGTGATGATGAACCATTTAGAGACCAAATGCCCAAATTGTAACCCTCACACTTCATGTGAGCCCCCTGCCTTACCCCAGACAGGAGAGAAAGGAAGTGCTCCCACTGATCTATCAGGCAGAGAAGTGGGTGATGTGAGAAACATCCTCAGGTAGCTGTGGAGAGAGGGAAGGAAGCAGCCCCCTCCAGCACATGTGCCATAGGTTGGCCAACATGGGTATAAGTGTTGCCACCTGTCATTAACATCCCTCAACAATCCAATTGTAACTTAATTTGTGTTACCCTCTCATACAATCTCTGTCATCATCATCAGTTCAATAAAGATTCGTTATGTGGTTGCTAGGTGCCAAGCATTATGCTAAGTCTTGGGGATACAAAAAGACAAAAGATAATTGCCTTCAAGGAGCTCACATTCTAATTGCAGGACAGCATGCATGCAAACAAATATACCCAAAGCAATCTATAAAAGGATAAGTAGGCAATATTAAGAGAGGAAAGGCACTGGAATGAGAAGGAGTTGAGGAAGGCTTCCTATAGAAAGTGGGATTTTAGTTGGGTCTTAAAGAAGTTAGGTAGGTTAGTAGTCAGAACAGAGGCGAGCATTCCAGGGATGGGGAATGACCAGAGAAAATGCCCAAAGCTAAGAGATGGAGTGTTTTGTCTGTGAAACAGCCAAGAGGCCAATGTCACTGGATTGAAGAGTATATATTGGTGAGTAAGGCATAAGAAGACTGGAAAAGTAGGAGGGGGACAAGTTATGAAAAGTTTTGAAAGTTAGAGTATTTTGTATTTGTTCCTAGAGGCAACAGGAGTAACATAGTGACATAGACCTGCATTTCGGGGAAATTGTTTTAGTGGCTGAATGAAGGATAGATTGGAATGGGAAGAAACTAAAATCTGGCAGACCTCCCAGCAGTCCAAGTATGATGAGGTGATTAGGGCCTGTGCCACAGTGGTGGTAGTGTCAGAGGAGAGACGAGGGCATATTGAAGAAATGTTGCGAAAGTAAAATTGGCTGGCCTTTGAATGGCATGGGGTATGGGAGATAGTGAGGGATCTAGGATGACACCTAGTTTGTGAGCCTGAGGGACTGGGAAGATAACATTGTCCTCTGAAACAAGAGGGAGTAGGAGGGGTTAGGGTTTGGGGGGAAAGATAATGAAATTCTGTTCAGGAAATAGTGAATATAAAATGTCTACTAGACATCCAGTTTGAGATATCTGAAAAACAATTAGAGAAGGAAGATTGGAGATCAGCAGAGAGATTGGGGCAGGGAAGGTCAATTTGAGAATCACTATTGTAGAGATGGTAATTAAATCTATGGGAGCTAATGAGATCACCAGGTACCCAAGACAGAACCTTGAGGGACACCTACTATTAGAGAGTATGATCTGGAAGAGGGTCCATCATCAACAGACAAGTATATATTAAGTATCTACTATGTGCCAGTCACTGTACTAGGTGGTGGGGATACAATGAAAGAGAAAATCATGGTCCTTGATCTCAAGGAGTTCACAATGTAGTCAAGCCAATTTGCTAGCTGTTCTCCATATGTAAAGACGCATCTTCTACCTCCATGTCTTTATATAAGTGGTCACCTATGAACTCCCCCCCTCATCTCTGTCTGATGGAATCTCTAGCTTCAAAGCTCAGTGTGTTGGGACAAGTCAAGATGGAAGCATCTACTTTTTTTATCTCCCAAATATTTCTGGGATGAGCTAATGATCTTACTATAAATCACATCTGGGATACAGTTTTGGGGGTAGAAAAGGTACTTGATCCCCCTTCTCTCACTTGTCTCAAACATTTGCCTTGTATTTATTTTATATACATTTGTCTTTGTATAAACATCTTATCTCCCCTGATAGAATGGTAACTCCTTGAGGGACAGGGACTTCACCAATTTTTTTAGTTTATATTATCTGTTTAAAATCCTCTTTTATGGACTTTTCAAGCCCTTCCTAAACTGGTCCCCTGCTACCTTTCCATTCTTCTTATACCTCATTCTCTTCCAAGTACTCTTAAATGCAATGACACTGACCTCCTCTGCTGTTCTTCACATAAGATAGTTATCTCCTGGCTTGGAATGTTGTCACTGTCTGTCCCCCTCACCTTACATGCTCTTCTTCATCTCTACCGCTGAAATTTCTTGATTTCCCTCATCTCAGCTAATTCCTGCCTTCTGTGTAGGTACAAGAAACCTTTCCCAGTATTCCTGATTCCTAGTGTCTTTCTTCGGGGATTATCTTCATTTTATCCTTTACATAACTTATTTGTACATAATTGTTTGCAGGCTATCTGCTCCTCCATTAGACTAGGAGGCCCTTGAGAATAGGGAATGTCTTTTGTCTTTCTTTGCATTTTGCATTTCTTAGCACACTGCCTGGCATATAATGGTTACTCAAGAAATGCTAGTTGCTGACTGACTGATCTGTATCCAGTACAGCACTTGGTATACAGTAGTTGTTTAATAATTCCTTGTTGATTGATTTAGAGAGAGAAAGAACTTAAAGATGTCTTACTAATGGCTCAAGCTTTACAACATTTTGGAATCTCCTCCTACTGGCTAAATATGACCATGTTCTCACTCATTTAAGCCATTCTAAGGAGGCAACTAGATGAGTCAGTGGATGGAGAGTGTGATAGAGGCTGGCACTAAAGAAAAAGTAACAGACTTTTTCTTTAGTGCCAGCCTCTATCACAAGAAGCAGTCCTAGAAATGGAAGGTCCTGGGTCCAAATCTGGTCTCAAACACTTCCTAGTTGTGTGACCCAGAGCAAATTACTTAACCCCCATTGCCTAGACTTTACCACTCTTCTGCCTTAGAACCAATATACATTACTGATTCTAAGATAAGATCTAAGATAAAATAAGATAAGGGCTTATAAAAACATTCTAAGAAGCTTAAAGGGTAAAGAAGTAATACACAAGTATAATCGAGAAGGTAAGTATTGAAAAGAAAGGTGAGAAAGGTTGAAGGGGATAGATTTTCCTTAAGTAGCAGAGAATTAGCTATCTATGTTAGATTATAGTAGACAAATGGTAAAAAGGGGATTTGTGATGGTGAGCCTATGGCACACATGCCAGAGGGGGCACTCAAAGCCCTCTCTGTGGGCACATCTGCCTTCGCCCCAGCCACAGAGTTCACTAGAGTTTGTTACTAGAAATCCAAAGGGATGTGGGGCCGAGCTGCTCCCCACCTATTCTCCATGCATGCCTAAGGACATCACATGTCCTTCTAAAAGGTTTGCTATCACCAATATATAATATGGTTATCTCAGGAGGTAATTTAGATCATATGTAAAACATAGTAAAATGGTAGAAACAACTGGTAGAAGCAAATGGTAGAAGGACTCACAAATCCTGGAGTCTAATCCTGATTCTACTAATCCCTTAAACTCTCTGGACATTGATTTCCTACTTTAAAAAATGAGTCTCTCAATACACCTCCAATTCTGAAATTCTGTGTTCCAAGTAGGAAATGCCAGATTGATAATTGACACATAATTCTAAAATATTTAAAAGCCTGTCAGAAAACTTGGCTGGCTTATTCAGTATCAATTAGTGTGTGAGAGATAGACACAGACAAACAGACATAGACAGACAAGCAGATCCATGGAGTCAGAAAGAAAGATGGTTACAAAGAGACATAGACATAGACAGATGACAGATAAATAAATATGGATGGATGACAGAACTTCTCGTGCTATTGCCAGAGCTTTTTATGGAAAAAAAATCTGAAATGATAACTTATACTTTTCTAGTGCTTTTAAGTGGGCAAAGTACTTTCCATGCCATAAAAGTTGTACAATAATCCCAGTAATGTGTATATCGTGAGTAGTGTCATCCCCACTTTATAGGTGATGAAATTCTGAGGCCCAGGTAGATTAAGGGACTTGCCCAGAGACACACAGCTAATAAGTATTTGGGGTGAGATTCAAACTTGGGTCTTTCTACACCACCCCCAAGAGCAGCTTTCCAGAACTTATGCTGTGTAGCCTCCAATTGCAATACTTTATTTAGCAGGAAGAAACCCCTAGAGACTAGGGTCTGAAGTATCCCATAATGCATGCCATGTGTTGATACGTTGGTATTATTAAATAGCTTAGTACCTTAATGACTATTAGAGCAGCTGGGTAATGGGGTATTTAAAACCAAATCACCCTACAGACCATCACAAAATACAGAAAATGAAATCTAAGCATAGGTTGAAAAAATACATTATTACAGAGTGCAACTTGAGATTCAATTTGGTTGGGTGAAGGAAAGGACAGATGAGGGAGAAGCTCGAAATAACTTCTCATTTAGTGCCATCATTTGGCAGTGGACGGTGGTAGAAATTTTTGTTTTCTTTCAATTGAAACCCTGAAGGAAAACCTGAAATGTTTTATTATGAATCAGTAAAATCAAAAGGGAAACAGTTACTTCCTGGTGTTTAAAATTCATATCCAACACACTTTACATACTGTAATTAGGTTAAAAAAGTGAACTATAATGAGTAGCATCTTCAAGTCCCATTCCTCCTTCATGGAGACTCTCCCTCAAGTAACTGAAAGATGGGTAGCAATGAGTCAGCCTCTCTGTTGAAACATGACTAAAACACTTGTCCTTAATGCATTAAATACTTCATTGAGTTGTTCAGTGTTTACTGATTCTATCATTTACTAACTGCATCATTGTTATCTGGATTAGAATGATGTCAAAGCTCCAGGTGGCTGGAGTTTGAGGACAAAGAACATGGGTTAGAGAGAGCTGAGGCAGGGATGGATGGAGGACAGACAAGAGAAAGGGATCACGGTGAGTCTTTGGGGTGAGTTTGTAAGTAGGGAAATGGTCCAGATTGGAAATAATGAAGACCAGAGTAGGAGAAGAATGAAATCACATCAACAAGCATTTATTAAAGCTTCAATAATGCACCAGGGACTGTGCCATCAGGGGTCTAAACAGTTAGCAAGGAAGAAAGCATAAATAGAAGAATTCATCATCACCACAGGAAATATACCTAGATTGCAAGGAGGTGTGTAAGGTCCTTGAAGACAGGGATTATTTCCATTTTCATTTTTAGCCCCATAGCATAGTATCGTGCCTCTGACACTAATGAATATTTGTTGAATGAGTTGATGTGATGACGTGATATTATGATGACGTGATATGAGCAACTGGAAATTAACAGCATGGGCAAAAAGACTGGACAATGGCCAAGGGAAGAGGAAAAGTGTATAGAGGCGACTTTTGGTCCCTCCAGTCAGCAACTATGAAGATAAGAATCGATCCCTGTATTGTCTCCAACCTTGCCCTTCTCAGATGCACCCTTCCCACAGTTGCCAAGGTAATCTTTAAGTCTAAGTCAGGTTCCAAAACCTTC
The DNA here is from genome assembly GCF_027887165.1 of Monodelphis domestica. NCBI lineage: Eukaryota > Metazoa > Chordata > Mammalia > Didelphimorphia > Didelphidae > Monodelphis > Monodelphis domestica. Next base: position 37,155,402 of record NC_077233.1, on the reverse strand, counting down.
ATTAGCTCCCCATTGTCAAATGAATAAGGTTATAAATGCTTTATCCTGGCAATTGAATGCCTTCCATTATTGCTCCAACCCAACTTTCTAGGTGTATCTCCCCTCCCCTCATTTCTCTAACTCTATATTCCATCCAGACTGATTGATCACCATCTCCATTCTTTCCCTCTCCTTCCTTATCTCGGCACCCTTCTTTGGGATATCCTAAAGGCCTAGAATATTTGTCTTCTTCCTCCATCTTTTACTTCGGACCTCCACTCACCGAAATCTTTCTCGTTCTTCAAAGCAAAGCTCAAACTTCTCCCAATAGTTTTCCCTCACAAACCTCACCTTTCACATTCTTCTGCTCTGCTTTGGATTAGAGATGGGTGTGTGCATGCATGCATCTTACCAAACAGTCTATAAGCTCTTCCAGAGTACAAACTGTCCTTTATTTCATCTTGTTCTTGATGCGGGCAGGTACTCTGTCTTATTTCATCCTCTTTATAATGAAGAATGAGAGCCTACATGGCATATTATGGAGAGAACCAGCCTTCCAATTAGGAAAACCTGGGTTCATTTTCCCACCCACTAACTATGTGACTCTGGACAAGTCACAACTCCTCAGTATTTTAGACAACTCTCTAAGACTAAGTAGCAGGGCAGGTGCCGGTTTTCATTGTTAGAGGGAATTCCCTCATCTGGAGTTCTATGATGAAATCACAGGAAAATGTGATGGGACAGGATGCTCTAATTGTCTGAGCAGATTACTACCACTGGAGCAAGGGAGACACAGATTCAAATGCCCCATTAAACTTTTACAAGATTTGGTTCTTGAGTAGCCACCTAACTTCCTTGAGCCTCTGTTTCACCTTCTGTAAAATGGGGGATAATAATGGGACCTATCTCAAGGGGTTACTTATAAGGATCCGATAAGAAAATTCATGTAGAATGCCCTGTAAGTCTTAGAGCACTATACACATGACAACTCTTTTTCTTTCTGTGTGCCTAATAAATTAACTGTTGAATTGCATCAATACACTTAATAGTTGTGATGACAAGAAGCGATCAAACTGGAGATCCAGTGGTTACATAGGTGCAAGGTTCTGTGACAAAGACAGCAAAGCCTTTCTGAAGAAAAAACATGCAATGAGCTGGAAGCAATGTTGAGACAAAGCTTTCCCATGGCAGGGTCTTCAGCTGCTATCATAGACATTTTTCAGATGGCTCAATCTGCCTTGTGGATCAGCCATCAGAAAAAATAAACGAATGTGGCACCTCTGAGTCAGTCCAGGAAGGAAATTAATTTGAAGTCCACAGGGGATTTTCTTTTCATGTAACCTGAATGTGTTGTGTCAAAATAATCAATAAAGATTAATGATTTCAAGATATCCATCTCAACATAATCCATTAGAGCACTTCAAAGCATTTACATTTTTTAAAATGAAATCAAATCAAACTTAACAATAATCCCAAACAGCATTTGGCCTGGGGAGAGATGTGAGTAGAGAACCAGGTCAGGTTATCTCCTTTGGCATTTTGCAGAGAAAAATCCCAGCTAATCTGGTCCCTTAAGACTCCAAAGTTACATTCCAAGGGGCTTTGGAATTTATGGAGCCAAAGACACCTCCCTTGGAATTTTCTTGTTCTTCGAGTATATTTTTGTTTGAAGCAGCATATTTTGCAAGCTTTTTTTAATGTCAGTCTATGGCAAAAGGCAAGAGTATTTCTCAGCTATCTGCAGAAATTCAACTACTAAGATCAATCAGTATTTATTGATGATATGTGGGGAGATAAAAAGATGAAAAAATCACTGACCCTGACTTCATGGAACTTTTAGTCACTTAGAAATCCCAAATCATAGAATAATAGATTCAAGAGTACAATGGAACCATAGATGTCATCCAAGACAAGAGGGGGAAACTGAGTCCCAACCATGTTGTAATTTGCCTAAGATTACACAAGCCAAGTAATAAAAATCTGATGTGAATCTAGGTCTTTTCCCATCAAATCTGTGTTCTGTCTATGGTACAACTACATCAGTAATAGTATGAGGTGTGTATAGGGTGTTGAGGGAAAACTGGCACCTCTGGTATTGAGTACTTGCTTAAAGGGTTGCTCATCCACCTTTGGTGTCCACCTGTCACCCAACTCTTATCTGTGGTTCCAAGAAACTGTAGCATATACAGTGACCACCCTGCAGTAAACCTATCTCAGCAGAATAGCTGAACCAGGTTGAGGTTAACAAACAATCCTCAAGCAGGTGAAGAATGGGCAAAGGAAATCAATTTGTTCCGATATCCACAAAGATAACTAAAGCAAGTGCTGTGGTATGCATAGGGCTTGGTCAGACACCGAGTGCAAGTCATCTACAGCATCCCCATCCATCACCAGTTATCCTGAGTTTTGTCTTGCCACTGGACTTCTGGAAGAGAGAATAAGACTGATGACTGTGTGTAACTCCGCCCCATTTAAATCCAAGTGAGACATCACCTTATGATATCTTTTGAAATTAAGGATGAACAATAGCAGTAGTGGCAAATACCTAAAAGGATGAGCATATGTACAGATTTTTACTTTAAAAAATCCATCTGCAATAAAATTCTTCCTCTGATACCCATTATGAGATAAAGGTGATTTGAAGGTTCTGTCAGTGTGGCACAAGCTCTGGAAGGTTTACTAACCTGGGAAGGCTTTGAGCAAGCCCAGCCTAGTGATATACATCTCCAGATTGGCCTTATGTTTGGGCCATAACAGAATCACAGAAGTTGTGAGTTGGAAGGGACTTCGGTGGTCATCTAGCCCAACACACCGATAAAAGGAATCTCTGTTACAACATACCTGACCAGTAGATATGGAGCCCTTGCTTGAAGATTTCCAAGGAAGTGACGGCTCTTCTCTAGGCAGTCCATTCCATTTGGGGGAAGCTCTCACCATTAGGAAGTTCTTCCTGACATCAAGGCCAATTTGACCTCTTTGTAATATTCTCTGGTTCTGCCCTTTGAGGCCAAACAAAATATTGAATCCCCTCTCCTTAAGGCAGTCCTTTAAATACTTGAAGATGGCTAGCACATTTGCACGAGCCTTTAACAATCCAATTTAATAAATATTTGTAATTTTATAATTACCTACAATGGGCTAAGTACTCTACTAAGTCCCAGAAAAACAAAGACAAAAACACAAATAATCTCTGTTCTCAGGGAGGAGACATTTTACCAAATAAGTGCAATCATTTTCTGAATGGTTCATTTAAAAGTCAAGAATATAATGAAAATTATGAGATGGGAACTTTCAAGAATGTTTAAAAGACATCCGATTTCTCTTGGTGCTCACCTAAATGATGATAAAGTGGAAATTCTATGAGATACATTTGATTTTTGTTGATTACCAAGAAAATTACTCTAGACTGAGAAGAATAAAATGCTATCTTAAAGATCCCTCCAACATGATATCACCCATGTATGTTTGGGTCATACAAGATTCTTTGATAGATGTATAACAATATAATTACTCTGTAGCATTTTACATAGACGACCAGGAAGGTGAGTGAAGGCTCCGTTTATGGTCAAAGGGTAAAGGAATCTTGGAATAGCCACACAGCATAATCCCTCTACTCTATGCCTCCTTTTGTCCTTGGATCCTGGGCTCATTAAAGAATGATAGGTCTAAGGAGTATTTATGGCCTCAGGTAACAGATTATAAATCACTCTTCAGGATTTTATTTATTTCTCCTGCTTATAACCTTGACTGGTTTAGAAAGCAGTTTCAGCAAGCCCTGTAGGGTTGGAAGTTCCCCAGGGAAAGCCTTTGGTCAATGGCTGTGTTTGAGCCTAAGTCCAAGGCCAGCTTTCACATTGAGACAAGACTTGGGTGCATGATGGCATTTGTGCCAAAACTTTTCTACCTTTCTCACCTCCAGCTTCCCCCAAATATTCATTTAATTCATCTTAGTGGGTCAAAATTTTATTTACTAGAGAGAATGAATCAGAACCAAAAATGGGGGAAGGAGAGTGGACAGAACACTCAATGGAATAAGCAAGTCATCAGTTTAATAGAAATATGGCAGCTGGTGACTTCACTACAGAGAGCTGGAAGAGTTTCTTGCTTAAGGACTGGAGCAGGGACAATTTATCAGCACCAGGATAAACAGGTGCCATGGGAACATATCAGACTGGGCTGTGTCACTGAACAAGATTCTGTCTGCAGTACAGGGACCTACCTCTGCAGGTCTCTCTTTTTTTATGCAAGTCCAGGGGAAGAAATATGGGCGTACCATGCTGTAATACATCTTTCTCCTTCAAAATGAAGAATCTTCCCCTCTCAAATGTCATGCTTCTCTCTTGTCTTCTGTCTTCCCAGACTATCCATGAACCAATTGCAATCATCTATCCAGCCAATCACCCAAAATTCCCATATAAAGTCCTGTGAATTCCAAGAATGTAGCGTATCTCAAGGTAGAGTTGCAGATCATCAGAGGGATCACTTTGTCCAGACCTTCTGCCTCTCCCCTATTCAATTAACTCAAAGGATCATTTGTTAGCTTTTAGATCAAATATTTCTTTTGTTTGGCATTTAAAGGGCTTCATAATTCAGCTCCAACCCATCTTTCTGAGTTCATTATATACTGCTTCCTTTCATATCATTTTCAGTCCAACCAAACTGGCTTTATTGATATTCCTACTCGTCTCTAAGCTCCCACCTTAGGACTATGCTTCTTCATGTCAGCCATCTTGCACTCTGCCTCTCCAGCATCTGCATCTCTCTCCAAGACAGGCTTCCAGAGACTAGCCTCAGGAAGGGCTACATCACTCATGGATGATGTCCTGCCCTGGGACCATGTTCTTTTCACTCTGATCACCACTCCTCTGTATGCATTATCTTTCCCTATTTGAACATGTACAGATGAGGCCAAAATTACTCCACTCTATTTTAGCCTAAGACCTTAGACTAAGTGCAAAGTCTTTGAAAGCCATTTGATGAAGTGAAATGGTACCAGACAAGATGCCTGTTCCAATTGACTATGGGATTTTGTCGTGTCCTCTGGGTCCTTAGGTAGAATGGGCAGCCTTTCAAGAAACTAGAGCATGAGTCTTTCTAGTACACCACTGATGATGAAGCACCTGTGGAAGAAGAAGAAGCATTAGTTTTGGCCAGATCTTGTTCCTTCCATCCCCTTTTATTGAAGAACTTTCCAACTACAAAAGGTTTAGAGGATGCTAGGCTTCCCATCTTCCCCTTGATGTCTAAATAGCATCCTTGGATTGGCTATTCGGAGTGTCTTTATCCCAAAAGCAAGGACAGGTTGGATTCACAACTTTACAAGGAATCCAGCAAAAAAGATCACACCATGTCTACAGGGAATAAAAGAAGAGGACTTTCAACAATGAAGAGCTCTGAGTGACCCCTCTGCCCACTCCTGGACTCAGTATGTACTTGTGGGAAAGGATGTCCCAGGTCTTTGGGGGAATATTCTGTAGCAACTGCTTTTTTTGTATTACCTCTTTGTAAAAGCTGCTTAAGGCTGAACGATTAAATGATTCTCAATTGATAATCTTGGGGACTCCATTCAGGAGGAGACTTGAGAAAATTATGTTAAAGAATTGTCTTTGACCCCTTCAAGGGGGACCCAACAACCCTGAGAGAAGCTAGTCAAGCTCTGGAGATCTAACTCAAGAGTGAGGAATGTGTAATTAGAAAAAAGCTTGTACCTTGAACTCCATCTCCCAGAATTCTTTTCTTGTCCCAAGAATCCTTTTCCCTTCATTCACATTTGCCTTTGTTACATATGTGTTTGTAATTTTGTGACTCCTCCCTCTCACTCTCTTTTTCTCCCACATGTGAGTCTGGGAAAGTAGGTTTTCTTTACTGAGGTTTTTCTTCCCTTTGCTTCAACTTTTATTATTAATAAATCTTATAAATATAATACTCAGAATACTGGATATTAATTTTAAAATCTACAGGAAGGAGTTGGGATAAGGATGGCTCAGAGCATACCTGCTGGAAAATGTAAGTTCCTTGAGAGCAGGGAATGTCTCCCTTTTATGTCTGCATTCTACCACTGGCATTAGGGTTATTGGTAATAACTTAATACATTTTTTTCATTCATTCAAACCCTTTGATTCCCACCTTCCACCCTCATATAGGCTGTTCCTCAAGCTTCAAATAACCTCCCTTCTCACCTCTACTTTTCTGAATGTGAAACTTCATTTAAAATTCAGCTTAAACTCTATCATCCACATGAAGTCTTTAGAACTCTCTTAGTCTGCTAATGTCTACCATGTCCTGCCATGTCTACTATCATAAAAAAATTACCTTTTACTTTGAAAACAGAGAGATTTAATTCCTGTCTTTGTAGCCCCCAGAGCATCCTCCAGGGCCTGGTACATAATACGTAGATTACAAATGCCTACTTGCTTAATTGATTGTGAATGCAATCTGGTCAGAGGGGCTGATTACTTTCATGGATAATAATGATAGTAATAATAATAATAAAAGCATTTATATTACACTTAAAGGTTTACAAAGCACTTTATAAATATTTTATTTTAACCTTGTAACAACTCTGAGATGTAGATACTATTATTATCTCTAATAATAAAATATAAATAATAATAAATAAACAATAAATTGAATAATAAATTAAAATAAATTTTAAAATAATAAATAATAAATTAAGAATAATAGAAAATAAATAATAATAATATATGCTATTATTATTTTGTAGATGAGTAAATTGAGGCAGACAGAGGTTAAGTGACTTGCCCAAGGTTGCACAATAAGAAAGTGTCTGAATCTGCATCTGAACTCAGGTCTTCCTGACTCCAAGATAATAACTGTACCTACTTCACAGGACTGGAGTGAGAATCAAATGACATAAATTACTTAGCATAGCTAATAGTACATAATAGATCCTACATTAATGCTTATTCCCTCTTCTTGAGCCAGAAGATCTGAGTTTGTAGCATTCTTTGAATGCTTAATACCATTGGATCATTGTGGTTTTGCTGTAATCTAGTTACTTAACCTCAGATTCTTCTTATATAAAGAGGCTTTACTGGATCCCTTCTTAGGTCCCTTCTAGCTCTATGGTTCTGCCAAGCCTAATTTAAATACTAACTTAACAACACCTGTAGAGAACAATGGACAAATCCTAACATACAAGGAGGCACTTAGGTGGGGATATGGCTGGGAAGCCAAGAGATTCCCTTTGTAAAGAGTCCTGATCTCCACCCACTGTTTAATAACTCACCCTCCCTCACAAGGGGACATATATAACAAAAAAGGAACAATACCCTTTATATCCACAAGAACACTGAAGAGCTTTATTTATCTTTAGATAAATATCCAGCCACCCTGGAAAAATGAAGACGCCTACCCTGTCTTCTTAGAACTTATTCTTTCTATTTTGGGTTGTTTTATTTTTTTAAACAACAACCAAAAAAAAAAAAAATCAGAGGACTGATGCACCACAATTCACAGGAACAACATTATTGCCCTTCTTTATTGCTCTGAATGCCAAGAAAGTTTACAATTAATAGCAACCGATGTAAGAGAAGAAAAAATAAAAGAAATGTTTATTGCTCTAGAAACAGTCGTATTCCCCTCACAGCTCTGTAACTGCTCACTTTTCCTTGTGCCGTCACATAAAAAGAGGCAGCATAAAACATTTCCTTACAGCAAAAACCATGAATTGCAGCTGAGATATTAAGCTGATACTTGGGGAGACGCACACACCCTACGCAGGAAACAAAAGACCCAGAAACAACAATTCTCCATAAACCAATTACCTTGGCGGACAGGCCACGTACATTCTACTCAAGTCAAGAAAGTGTAAGTTGGGAGAAGCAAGCTTTTTCAACAGCCATAACAGGCAAGGGATAAGGAGACCTTGAATATGGCTGAACCACAGAATCACAGAAACTGTTTCACAAAACTAGCCTAAGGTTGTTCTCAGTCTATTGGCTAAAATCATACTGGGCTTCCCATCTTCCCCCTTGGAGTCCTAAATGGTATCCCTTCCCTGGCTAACCTTAGAGTCTTACTTATCTTTTGGGTTAAAAGATGAAGCTAGTTAAAGATGGGGAGAGAAATCTATTTAATTTTATCTATGGCTTGACTTATATATCTCCCCACCATTCACTATCATCATTTTTCGACCATCTCTTAACCAAAAAGGGCTACTCTTTTGGAAGTCTACCTCTGTAATGTACAAGTATGTTTTGAAATACCAGATGTCTTCCTTTAAAGGCATTTGTTGTAGTCAGGGAAGAGTTGTGGCTTTCTTCCCATAGTGGTCCAAAAGAATCCTTGAGGATATAATCAAGCAAATGCAAGCAGATGACTTTAGAGGAGATGCTTCTATTGGTTCTGCTATTGACATGTCATCCTGAACTTAGGATAATAAGAAATGTGAGCAAGTTGAGCTACAGGGATAATGTTGTTCAGTTGTTTTTCAGTCATGTCCTACTCTTCATGATCCCATAGCAAAGATACTGGAGTGGTTTACCATTCCCTTTTCCAGATCGGTTGACAGATGGAGAAACTGAGGCAAATACGGTTAGGCAACTTGCCCAGTGTTACACAGCTAGAAAGTGTCTGAGGCCAGATTTGAACTCAGAAAGATGTTCTCCAGGTCTGACCTCTATTCTTTCTTGGACAACATTCTCTGTGGATTTACTTTGTTCCCTTATATCATCTGGATCTCCATGGGTGTCTAATGAATTAGGTTCTACTCCCTAAAGCCTTAGGTACAGAAACTTTGAAAGGATGAGACAGTGACTAATCTCTGTCACAAAGTCGACAAAAACTACATGCTTGGAAACACGTTCTGAGCCATTCCTTCTCAAGGTTTGTCAAAGACCCTGAAATCTGGGCAGTGTTTGAGAGCTGATGGATATGGCGATGACTCATGGGCACCTCTGTCCTTCAGACCATGCAAACAGATCCCAGGGCTCTTAGCCACACTGGCAAGAATCTACAGTGGCCTACTTCCATATTCTTAACAAAGACTAATTCTCTGGTGAAAAATGAGCAAATGTGGGTCCAGATGTATCATCACAATATGTTCTCATTTGGTATTTAATTCTCAAGCTAAGAGAGGATGGGCAGCCAGGTAATATAGTAGATAGAGCACTGGGGCTAGAGTCAGGATGACTCATCTTCCAAAGTTCAAGTCTAACCTCAGATACTAGCTATGTGACCCTGGGCCAGTCACTTAACCCTGTTGACTCAGTGTCCTCTTCTGCCAAATGAGTTGGAGAAGGAAATGGCCAACCAATCCAATATCTTTGTCAAGAGAAACCTCAAATGGGGTAGAGTAGAACACAACTGAAAAATGACCAAATAACAAAAAGTCTAGATGGAGATAGCCAAGGTAAGTCTGGGAATAACTCTTAATAATATCACAACATGGAGTCACAGATGGAACCTCACAGGTCTTGTTGGCCAATCTCTTCCAATAATCCATTTCTGGACATTTTTAAGAGTTTTCTGTGCCATTTTTTCTGATTGACCATTTATTCATTGGTGAAAAATACAAGACTAGCAGTTTAAGTTATGTACCAGGTACTAAATTCCTTAACTTCAACTGTTGTGAAGGCAGAAGATCAGCCAGAACAAAAGTCCTAAAAAAATCTATAAATTAGGAATAACCAACAAAGAGTTGGAATTGTAGCAACAGGGGCTTGAATTTAAATGAGCATCTGAGCAGCTGTGAAGAGAAGCTCTCCACATCCTGTAACTTTTCCCCATTAGAATGAGGTAGGAAGATTATTTTTTTACCTTTCTTGGCATCCCCAGCACTTCCCATGCTACTTGGCCATCAGTGAGTGACTAATAAATGTTTGCTTTGATCTTGGTCCCTGTCCACAGAAAAGGAGGGACCTCTGGTGGATTAAGCCATATGACCTAAGATGCCCTACAGCCCCTTTGTTGTTCTACCCTTCATGTCTAACTTCTCATGTCCTGTGGACCTTAGCTTTCTGATACTGTCCACGGAGTCTTCTTGTCAAAGATACTGGAGTAGTTCTTACCATTTCCTTCTCCAGTGAATTAAGGTAAACAGAGGTTAAATGACTTGCCTAACATCATGCAGCCAGTAAGTTGTGGAATCCAGATTTGAACCCAGGTCTTCTTGACTCCAGGCCTAGTGCTCTATCCATTGAACCATCTACTTCCTCTTTATCCTTTCCAATGTTAGAATCAGTTCCAGGCCACCAGACATAGCTTCTAGCTAATGCTTTCCTATAAACAATTCTCAGAGAGTCTGTGTGTAATATGACTAAGATAATGTGATAATCACTTTATGGAATAATACAATTTCCCCTATAAAAGTCTTCATTTATTGGCAGAAAACATGTTGACAATTTGTGAATATTTTAAACCCCTCAGCAGTTTCCCTTATGGTCATCGCAATCTACAAAGACTTTAAACCAACTTGGCATATCAAACTGGATAACATGATATCTAAAGGGCTGTGTATCTTTTTAAGATTTTTTTAAACTATTATTTTCTGTCTTAGTAACAACTCTAAGACATATGGGCAAGGATAGGCAAACAGGGTTAAGAGATCTACCTGAGGTTGCACATGGCCAGGAAGTACCTGAAACTGGATTTGAACCCACTTCCTCATGACTCCAGGAGTGGTGCTCTATCCACTGTGCCAGCCAACTGTCTCTTTAGACTATGTATCTTAGAGAAACACTATTATTAGACAGTGATCTCTGCCTAGAATCAAACAGGAGGAGGAAAAGTGGCTAGATTATTTTTGGAAAATTGCATGGCCCCTTTAATCATTCCCATTCCACAGGCATTTTGGTCCTTGCCACAAAATTCTATACATTTAATTCATATTTTCTCTTTGTGAAACTATGTGCCCACCAGTCATGACCTAATATGATCTTGGAAGAACTAAAATTTTAGTTGACCCAAAAGACAATGGAATGTATCATGGCAGATGTAGATGGCGTCTCACATCAACAATGGCAGATACGTGAGAAGCCATGTAAGACCCATCCTTGGAAAGGGAAGTGAGCCAATTCAATAGCAAGAATAATGGGTAAAGAGTGGGCAACTGAAGTGAATGAACACTACAAAGGAAGAAGAAGGACTCCAGAGTGATGAAAATCCTTCTGTATGAAATATTTATGGACAAGAATCATGTGGAATGAAAAAGTATAGGAATAGCCACATTAATAAGATCACAGATCCATCTGATCATTAAAACAGAAATTAGAAGAGTTGAATAAGTAAATAGAGTGAAAAGGTTACCAAGGCATCCTTGAATTTAAGATGTGTCCAAATACAATGTGTATACAACTCGTGTCAATTATAAATGAGGCTCCGTGGACAGACTATGGGGCCAGGAATCAAGAAAACCTGAGCTCAGATTCAACCTCAGACACTTACTAGACTGTGGACTCTGTGCAAGTCATTTAACCTCTGCCTCAATTTCCTCATCTGTAAAATGGGGATAATAATAGCACCTATTTCACATGGGTGATGTCAGGATCTAATAAGATAATAATATAAAGCATTTAGCACAGGACCTGGCACAGAGTAAATTCAATATAAATGTATGCTCTTATTATTACTGGCTATTTGGTCCTAGGCACAAGACTTGACCTCAGTGGACCTCATTTTCCTCAATTGTAAAATGGGGAAATAATAGTTCCTACCTCCCAGAATTGTCGTGAGGATCAAATGAGAAAATAATAGTTGTAAAGTACTTAAGTTTCCATTGTTCCTTCCCTCTTTCTTTCCCTCCTATTTATTTGTTAAGCACATCTAAAAAATCACCTCTATTAACATTTTCATGGAATTATAGACTCTTAGGACTGAACAGGCCCTTTGAGATCATGTTGTCCACCTCCCATATTTTACAGAAGCAGAAATTGAGTCCTGGAGAGGTTAAGAACCTCAGTAAACGTCACAGATTTAGGGATTAAAACCTGGATCTCCTGATTCCTCTTCCAGTGCCCTGTTCACTGTTTTATGTCAGCATTTAACAAGATGGCATATAGTTACCATAGATTAAACATCTGCATAGACTCAAACAAAACAAATGGCTAATTCCATCCATTGAACAACTGGAAATTTGACTGAATTTTTTCAGGCTTCAACAGGAACTAGAGTCAACCTTAAGTATAATGTGAATTTTGCTTATTTGAGAGTCTCGGGGATTGTTTGAGTTTTAAATGTGACTTGCTGGCCTTCATTGATCCATATCCTTGTCCCTCACCAAATTCAATTTACTATGCCTAAGAAGATATTTGAATTGGGATGGGACTTAATTTACCCAAACAGTGATTATTCTAAAAAAGCACCTTTTGAGAAGAATTGGACCTGTGATTTCACTGATAAAGAGAATTCCTAAATAAGGGGACTCCCCATACTACTGCAGATGGACCCTTTCCCTGTAATTTTTGGTCTTAGGGAGATGTCCTAAAGCAGTGTTATAGAACCCAAATAAAAATAAGAGCCATTCATACTTATATAAATATCCCTGCAGGCCACATATTGGTTTTATTTTTAAATGTTTTTACATTTTAAAAATACATTATTGAGCATTCAGCCAAGCCCAGAGATGGGAGATTCTGAGTTCAAATATATCCTCAGACATTTCCTAATTATGTGACCAGTGACACGTCACATAACCCCATTGCCTAGCCCTTACTGTCCTTTTGTCTTGGAACCAAATTTGGTATTGATTCTATTACAGAAGATAAAAATTTTAATATTCTTTTTATAACTAAATGATTATAATTTAATTGATTATTTCCCAGTTGTGTACTAATATTGTTTGATTCACATTTAGGAGTTTTATGGGGCACAAGTTTGGCACTTCTCTTGTAGATTACAAAGAAATCAAGGAATTTACTAAGGGTTTCAGAGCCAGTCTACATCAGAAGCAGGACTTGAACTCAGGTCTTCCTAATTACAAGCCCAGGTCTTGATCTACCATGCCAAAGTTTCCTCTCACATTTTGATATTATTATCTAAATTGAAGATATGTGGAACAAATTTGAATTTTAGGGGGAATGTTTTTTTAAAACTCTTGGGAAATGTGGTTTGGAGGCTGCCCAAATCTGGCCTGTTTCCCATCTGGTTTACAAAGCTCCAAAGTGGCTGATACAAACATCCCAAAATATCATTTACATCCCTCTTTATGTGGATAAAACTTCAAGCAGGGGACCATGTAGTCTGTGAAGATTTTTTAACACGTAATGAGAAACACAGTTATACCATAAAACTTACCCTTAACTGGCATATACGATTGTGTAAAAGAGACACCTTATAAATTCCCAAAGCCCAAGATAAGGATGGTGGAAATTGCTAATGTTTATAGCATCCTTTATCAAAAGCCTTTCATGCATGGCAGGGACTTACATGTGCCTTCTTGTGGTAGAATATGTTAAACAACCATGAAATAAAATTTTCCTTTGAGGAGAAAATAAAAATTGAACTATAGCTTATTATCACGAGGTGGTAGAATTATAGGAACCCAAACATAAGAGACCTTAGAGAACAGGCAACCCAAGTACTTCATTTTTCACATGAGGAAACTGAGTCCTAGAGGTTTACTGACTTGCCTAAGGTAATAAGTAATTATATTAGGATCTGAACTCATAACTTCTAGTTTTAAATTTACTTGATCCCAAACCTCTCCCTAAACAGAGTCCCATCATTTTCCTCTGATGATGCTGCATGAAGAAGTATGGAAATGCCACAGCTTCTGGAAAAACCAAATCTGCCTGGAAACAGAGAGCCACATAGTAAGAGTCAGTCAGCTGTAGCTCACTAAGGACAATGAATGCTGCAGAAGGGACATAAATGACATCATCAAAAGGAATGTAAACATAGCAAGAGTGAGGGATACAATGGCAGTTGATAGAAAACCCGACTCTTATCACTCTGGTACACCGGGCTGACCCCCATGAGGACACGGACGAGAAACAAGCATTCACCTGGAAGCTGCCCTCTCAGAGGAAGTCCATAGAGCAGGGGTCCCCAAACTATGGCCTGCGGGCCACATGCAGCCCCCTAAGGTCATGTATCCGGCCCCCACTGCACTTCCAGAAGGGGCACCTCTTTCATTGGTGGTCAGTGAGAGAAGCACTGTATGTGGAGGCTCCACAAAGCGTCACTCACATACAGTACTACTTCTGGTGACATAATCCTTTGCGTGGTGCCTTAGAACGAGAAGCTGAGTAAAGGATTATGTGGCTGCACAATGGAAGACATCAGCATGGTGAGCGGCGATCTGGGGGAGGGAATTCCACACTATGTATACTGCTGCCTGATTAGGGTTAGGGTCAGGGTTAGGGTTAGATTTTTATTGTCCAGCCCTCCAACAGTATGAGGGAACCCTCTGTGTAAAACGTTTGGGGACCCCTGCCATAGAAGCATCCAGGTAGACAATGGCTCAAACTGCCCTCAGTTAATGTTGTTTTACCTCTAGTTGCATTTTATACAAACCAATTCATGATATTAGGCAAACTTTCTTTATAAATTAAAAGCCTTTTTTTTTAATCATAGGAACAAAAGAAAATTGATTTTTGCTCAGGAAAGTGGCATGGGGCAAGGGGAGAACAATAAAGGCAACCCAAAAATTTATTAAATGTCTACTATGTGCCAAGGATGTTATAAATATTATCTCATTTTATCCTCAATAACCCTATGAAGAAGACCCTTATTCTACAGTTGAGGAAACTGAGGCAAAAGATGATTTGCCCAGAGTAGCATAGCTAGTCTATATCTGGGGCTGGATGTAAATTCAATTCTTCCTGATTTGAAATTCAGCACTCTACCCACTGGCTTAGTTTGGAGATGAAGTGGGAGGAATTAACTGTTTAGACTTGAAAAATACAAAGTTGCAACTTCATAATAGTATAGTAGTAGTCTCTCGGTAACCAAGGATGACGATTGTCTTTGTGCGTTTTCATCTACGATAGATGAGTGTGCACAAAGACACTTGTGAGTGAAGGAGATTTAAGTGGAAAAGTCGATGCACAGAGACAGTCCCACTCTCTCGATGTTGGAAGCCTGGGTCTAGTGGCACGAAAAGTCGTTATACCTGGAGACTTCCTCAGCTGCAATGGATGGCCGTGTTGTCCTTTGTGCTCCAACACGCCCTAAGCACTCCACAGTGCTTTGCTGCGTCGCCATCTCAGCCGTTGAACCTTCTTATTGGTTTCTTCCATCTATTCCGCCAAAGCAGTCTTCACATGCTGGGTGAGCAAAGCCCTAGTTCACCAGGGGTCTACGACCTGATGGCTACTCTCACAAGGTTTAGCCAGCCTGTCGAAGCCGTTGCCCTTCATAATACTTACTACTTTAAAGGGAGGAATAAATGGGCATTCTCGTGAAAAGCTTGTTATCCTTTCAGCCTACCTCTAAGCCTGAGTTTAGCTTTCACCTGCTTCATTGTGGCATATTTGGGAGCTACACAGCTCGGTGGATAGAGTGCTGGTTCAAATCCCACATTGGACATTTATTCAGGGGATGTAACTCTGGGCAAATCACAATTTAGTCTGCCTTGCTTTCCTCATATGTAAAACGGAGATAATAATAGCACCTACCTCCCAGGATTCTTGTGATATTAAAGTGAGATAATATTTGTAAAGTGATTTGCAAATCTTAAAGTACTACATAAATGCTAACTATCACTCTATTATTATTATTATGCAGGTATTTGAAGCTTTTCTGGAAAACATTTCCCAAGTGAGTAGTAGTAGTAATCCTCACTGCTTGCTAGAGTACTAATGATATTAAAAGGAACATGAAAATAACAGACAGGTGAGGTGTCCCTCCCACATTCCTCCCTTACAGATCTCTCCAGGGAGCCCAATTTCCATTGTTAGCCACCATTTAAACAAAATCATCCATAATTTTGGTTTGTCTAGCCATCATGGGCCCTATACACACACCTGGCCACAACTATTGACTCCATTGCTGGCAGGCAGAGGAAAGAGCCCCATCCCATTCAATTAGATACTAGCAAGAGAGCTTAAATATCTTGGAAGGGCAATCACGTCTTGACTTTGCATGTTCCTTGGAAGAGAAAGGGTTAACCTGGGTACAAAAGGAAATAGATAAAATCTCTTTTTATTTGATGTTTCTAAATTGTTTGTTTCTCCCGATTTCACAGGGGAAGGAACCTCACTTTGCAGTTGTGTCTTCTTCCAAATGTGGCTTTACAGATATCTGTGAGGAGGAACCATCTTTTGAAGAAAGAAATGTCAATCCTTTTTTAATCTGCTTCCTCGTAGACCTTCCCTGCTATGAATGAAGATACAGATGCCTGGAGCACTGTGTTCTCACCCTCCAGTTTCCTTCTGTGCTGCCTTCTCAGCTCCCAGCCATAGGGTAAGATTTTAAATTGGTTCTACTAGAAAACAAAGAGCAGAGAGCATGGGGGTGGGGGGGGGCATGGGGGAAGGAGAAGAGGAGGGGAAGGGAAAACATCTTTTCTATAATAGTTGAATACCTCTGTTTTTACTAAATCTTTCTATTTTTTACATTTTTTCTTATAAAAATTTAAAAGGGGAGGAAGTGTTTTGTTTCTGTTTTGTTTTTTTTTTAAGCAACTGCTACTTTGACATGCTAAAGCATAACAGCACCAAGGTATAGTTGGAGTCAAGTAGACCTGGGTTCATGTTCTGCCATTGGCATACAGAAAATATGCATAATCATAATCTCTCAGTGCTCCAGAAAATTCTCTAAGACTATAATTTTTTTTAAAACCCTCACCTCCCGTCTTGGAATCAAAACTGTGTATTGGCTCCAAGGCAGAAGAGTGGTAAGGTCTAGGCAAATGGGGTTAAGTGACTTGCCCAGGGTCACACACAGCTGGGAAGTGTCTGAGGCCAGATTTGAACCTAGGACATCCCATCTCTAGGCCTGGCTCTCAGTCCACTGAGCTACCAAGCTACCCTGTAAGACTATAAATTGAAAAATTAAGGTGAATGAACTTAAAGGTCCCTTTGAGCAAAAAATACTACTATGTTACTATGAGTCTGTATCAAAGAAGGGAACTTCCACACCAGGAGTTCTCATACTAATTAAATCACAGAGAGCCTTGTTTCTTTCATTTTAGAGGCAAAGAGTGCACTTCAGGAGAGTAAAACATTGTGCAGACTATGCCCTCCCTGATTTGCCATTGTAGAAAAAGAATTTCCACATAATTAATGAGAACATTCCCAATGAATGGATATCTGGGTTTTATTAACTATCATAAGTTATTCATGCGTGCCTGAAACAGAAGTAGAGACATTGTCTCATAATGAGCCCTAATTCTACAGGAAAACCATTCACCAACTATGGAGAGGCCACTTTGCAAGTAACAACAGAGCTTCATGGGTTGTGGGAAGTTGCCATTGAAATGAACAGTAGCTGTCTGTGTTTAATTTGCTCTCACCCAGAGCCTCACTCTTTGCCATGTTCCTAGATGATTCCACATAGGTTCCTTTAAGACACTGCCCAACAAACATACACGTTCCTCTCCCCAGTCATTGGGATCTCCTTAACTGACGTCAATCAGACTTCCCATTTGGCCAGGGTACTTTGACTTTTCTTCAGGGGGAAAAAAGAGCTTCATTTCAGACTAATCACTCTCTGGCTTCCTCAAAAGTCTAGGACCACATATCCTCTCCAATTGCCCACTAACTTTTCATTTGATGTGTTTATAGTCATTGAACTCTGGCTCATACCCCATGATGGAGGATTAGATTTGACTCTATTTCCCTGAGGATCAGGAAGGATCTAACAGTAGAGTCAGCTAGAGCGACTAATAAGTATCCATGAGTGAAGCTTCTGACTTCAAAGGAAATCTACAAATCCCTATGCTTAGCCTTATTTGACCAATTGATGATTGTTGCATTCAAAGATACCTACAGTTTCCTTACTCCATTTGGAATATCTAGCTCCTTTTGTCTACTTCAATTGACTCTAATATGTCATGGACTCAACACTTCTCATTCTTTTGTCCATTTGGACACTCTAATGGATTAGCTATGGCCCATGTTAAGAATGGTTTCTACATTTTTAAATAAAATAACACTTTATTTTAAAATATAAAACAGGTGGGGACCAAATTACTAAAGGCTTGAACTAGCTTACCTGAAACTGTTGTTTATAGAACTAGACACAAATAAGGACAGGAATTTATACTGAGTTTACTGTACCCCCAAGAGCCTTTTCCAAAACAACTACAGTCTATCCACAGCTCCCCCTGTCTTACGCTTGTAAATTAGATATTTTATGCCCTAGTGCAAGACATTACATTTATCTCCATTGAGTTTCTTCTCCTTAGATTCAGTCCCAGGCTCCAGCTCATGGGAAAATGATTTTGAATCTTGACGCAGTCAACCAACCACTGTGTCAATATCTCTCCTTGTTTTGTGTCATCCATAAATCTGATGAACATAAAATCTTTGCATTTCACAATAGATAAAAATGTCAAACAGTACAGGGCCAAGCCTTTTACCATTTTTTGTTAATAAATCTTTAACAACTATTGTTTGGAGCCAGTCATTTAACCAGTTTTTAGTTTTAGTATAGTATAGTCCAGTTGAGGAGCTGGCAGTCTACAAGCTATGGCCAAATATTGTACAGTCAAGTGGGCTGAATTTAATCTGTGAGTAATAATTTACAAACACCTATTCTAATCCATCTCCTCCAGAAGAATAGAGATATTTAACCAAAAAAAATTTGCTAAAATCTAGGTCAAATACATTTGCTGTATTGCTTTCATTGACTAGTTCAGTAATCCTATGACAATAGGAAATCAGGTTAGTGTGGCACAGCTTGTTCTTGATGAAGCTATGTTGGCTTGTAATCACTGCTTCTCTTCCTAAATGCTCAACAAACATTTCTTTTTTTTTAATTTAGAATATTTTCCATGGTTACATGATTCATGATTTTTCCCACCCCTCTTCCCTCCCTTCTCCTGGAGCTGACAAGCAATTCCACTGGGTTACACATGTATCATTGTTCAAAACCTATTTCCATGTTCTTCATATTTGCAATAGAGTGATCTTTTAACATCAAAACCCTAATATTCCCATCAAACTATGGTATTGATCATATGTTTTTCTTCTGGGTTTTTTTTTTTTGCTCCCACAATTCTTTCTCTAAATGTAGATAATGTTCTTCCTCATAAATTTCTCTGGATTGCCCTGGATCATTGTATTGCTGCTGGTAGGAAAGTCTATTACATTCGATTGTGCCATAATGTATCAGTCTCTCTGTACAATGTTCTCCTGGACAACCATCTCTTTAATAATCTGTCCAAGGATTTTCCTAGGAATTGAAGTCAGACTCACTAGCCTATAGTTAGAAGACTATTCTCTTCCCTTTTTTGAAATATGTGGTTTCATTTTCCTTCTCTAATTTCCAAGATCTAGCATTCTTGTTTTCTTTTGATACTTGTTCCCTAAAATTCTACATAAGAACCTCATTATAGTTCTTAAAGGTCACACCAAAGGACAATAAACTCCAGCAGGTCCATAGCATATAGTACGGGCTGACCTGTGCAGATCCTACTGGTACTGGAGGCAGACTTAGCTGCCTAAAGGCCAAGTGAATTAAGCATAGGGAAATAAAGCAAAATAAAACAAGAAAGAGTGTTGGATCTAGGGTAAGAAGACCAATGTTCAGTGTCCAATAGCCAATGGCGAATGGTCATTACCTATGTGACCTTCGGCAAGTCACTTATATGACTTTGAGCAATTCACCTAACTTCCCTGGACCTTAGTTTCATCTTCTATAAAAGGGGGAGGGGAATTTGAGACTAGAAACCATGACCTCTGCGCTTCCTTCTAGTTCTATGATCTTATGACTTAGTACCAAAAGAGTAACCACTAAGTGGTAATTCTGTGACCATGAAACAAAAAAATATATATAAAATGGATATCAACTCTATATAACTCCTCTCTTCTTGATTAGTGATAGTGTCACGGTGGCAAAAAAGGGGGGGAAGGAGGAAGTAGGACACTAAGAATCATACAGTTTAGATATCATCTATAAATATTAACAGTTTTAATAATTATAGTTTTATTTAATATTTAGTTTTCTAAATTGTAACTTGTCCAACAAAGAACAAGTTGACATTCTCCTTCCAGAGGAACTAAAAAACAGTGACCTTGGTAATATGTATACACATAATTAAAATACAAAAACATATGTATGTATGTAACATGTATATGCATACATACACACAAAAAGCAGTTTAAAGGAGGACAATAATATTTGAAGCAGTTTATTAACAAAATAACAAGGACTCCAGGAAAAAAAAAAAAGGATATATTACAGATGCTGGGGAAATAGGGCTAGCATGGATAGGTATCAAAGAATAAATGTTTTTTAAGGGTAGGTGCAATGAAATGCTTGGAAGTGTTATAGAAATGTTTCCTATTCAAATGTGTTGTTTTTTAGTCATGTCCCATTCTATGTGACCCCATTTACAATTTTCTTTTTTAATTTTTAATTTAATTTTAAATTAAATTAATTTATTTAGAATATTTTGCCTTGGTTACATGATTCATGTTCTTCCCTCATTTCCTCCCTCCCCCACCTCCAGTAGTCAACGAGCAATTCCACTAAGTTTTTCATGTATCATTGATCAAGACCTATTTCCATATTATTAATATTTGCACTAGGGTGATCATTTAGGGTCTATATCACCAATCATATCCCCAAAGAACCATGTGTTCAAGCAATTGTTTTGCTTCTGCGTTTCTGCTCCCACAGTTCTTTCTCTGGATGTGGATAGCATCTTTCTCATAAGTCCTTCAGAATTGTCCTGGGTTATTGCATTGCTGCTAGTAAAGAAGTCCATTACATTCAATTGTACCACAGTGTAACAGTCTTTGTGAACAATGTTCTCCTGGTTCTGCTCCTTTCACTCTGCATCAATTCCTAAAGGTTGTTCCAGTTCACATGGAATTGCTCCAGTTCATTATTCCTCTCATCACAATAGTATTCCATCAGCAACAGATACCACAATTTTTTCAGTCATTCCCCAATAGATGGACATCCCCCCTCATTTTCCAAATTTTTGCCACCACAAATAGCACGACTATAAATATTTTTGTATATGTCTTTTTTCTTATGATCTCCTTGGGCTACAAACTCGGCAGTGGTATGGCTGGATCAAAGGGCAGGCAGTCTTTTAAAGCCCTTTGGGCACAATTCCACCATTTAAGGTTTTCTTGACAGAGACACTAGAACATTTTGCCATTTCCTTCTCCAGCTGATTTACAGATGAGCAAACTGTGGTAAACAGGCTTAAATGACTTGCCCAGGGTCACCCAATTAGAATGTGTCTAAGGTCAGATTAGAGTTCAATTCTTCGTGACTCCGGGGTTAGGGCTCTATTTCACTATGCCCTTATTCATGTATAGGTTAGCTTTAAAGGCCTATAAAGTTTATTCCTACTCCAAGTCTCTGTGATTTTCTGATTTTTTGTGATTCTGATTATTCTCATGCCTTCTCAATAACATCTGAGTCCTCTCAAACAAGGTTGTTGATACAAATAGAACAAGCCAAGTAGATGAAGAATACTAATTCCCAATCATAATAAGCATAGGTAGCTCGTGGAACTAGTCCATCTATCTTGGATAAACACTGCAGATGGACAATCATTTCAGCTTAAAATTGATAGGGCTCTTTGCTGGCTTGTATTCAGGAAAAAAAAGTGTTTAGCACTTTTAATCCAATTCAACAAACATTTGTTAAGCAACTACTATCCAAGAAGAATCAGCATTGTGGGAGTCTGAAAAGGCAGTAGAGACTATGAAAAGGAGTAAAAATAGATTGCAATATGTTACTAGTTGTGGCTTGTGCTTGAGAATTGGCATAAAATAAATTAAATCATCAAGCAAATGTATCATTAGAAAGATGAGGCCACTTTCATGTCAAAAATATCACAGAGAGGGGCAGCTAGGTGGCTTAGTAGATAGTTAGCCCTAGAGACAGTTTTGGGTTCAAATCTGACCTCAGGTACTTCCTAGTTGTGTGACTCTGGTCAAGTCAATTAACCCCAATTATCTAGCCCTTACAACTCTTCTGCCTTGGAATCAATTCTAAGTATCATCAATTCTAAGACATAAGGGTTTTTTTTTTAAATATAAGGAATAAGTGATGGACATTCTAAGTACTCCCTGGCTGATTTTTTTTTTAAGCTAGGTCTCTTGAACCTTGGATAGGCTCTTTTTTCAGGATTTACCAGAGATCATAAAAAAAAAAGTAGAACCAGCTTACAGGGCACCAATTAGCTATTCTCTATACCTGTGGAATAAGACCCATGCCAATGAAATTACCAGATAATGAAGCAGCTAGGGATCAGGTAAAGTACAGAGTACAGGATATGAAGTCAAGAAGACTTAAATTCAAATCTGGCCTAAGACACTTAACTGTGTGACCCTGGACCAATCACTTAACTTCTGTTTGCCTCAGTTTCCTCAGCTATAGAATGGAGATACTAACAGTACTTCCCAAAGTTATTTTTATGATCAAATGAGATAAAATTTGGCATACCAGATATCTAATAAATGCTATTTCCTTCCTAGTAATGATAATAATAATAGTTAGGCTTTAGACAGAACTTTAATCATGCTAAAAATAGGACCACAAAATAAAAATAATAGTAGCTAGTATTTATATAGTATTTTATACCTTATAAAGCAATTTGCATATGTTACTTCATTCAATCCTCATTACAACTCTGTGAAGTAGGTATTATTATCTTCACGTTAAGGAAGGGAAACTGAGGATCAGAAAGGTAACTTAAGGAATAATAAAGGCTAAACTACTGCCAGGCATATGAAAGATTGTTTCAAAGGACTAAGAGAAATACAAATTAAAACAACTCCGAGTTTTCATCCCACACCCAGAATACTGGCAAAAAATACTCAATTGTTTTGAGTTGTTTGGTCTGCCTGAAGACAGACACAACATTATATTGTTGGTGGAGCTGTAAAGTGGCCCTACAACTGTGGGGAGCAATTTAGAATTATTCAGGAAAGGTGGCTCAATTGTTCATACATTTTGACCCAGATATCAGTTTCTGGGCATATATTCCAAGAACATTAAAAATACACATACAAACACAAACACACACACAAGATCCTGTATTTTTTTAAATATCCAAGGGGGCAGGGAAGAGGGAAGGGAAACCATATGAATCAATATGATTAGAAAACTTATGCATCAATTTATTATTGGAATAATATATTTTTAAGTCTATGTCTATACTTTGTGACAGGAAAGAAGTGGAAAAGAAGTAGGTCTTTAGACATTTTCATATTCAAATATAATGGAATGTGATGACAAATATATAGAATTTTATGAAACATGAGAAGACTTCAGTCACTCAACAACTATTTATTAAGTTCCTACTATGTGCCAGTCATTTCCCTAGGTGCTAAGGCTACCAAGATAAAAATCCACACAGTTCCTGCCTTCAAAGACCTTATTTAGGGGGCAGCTGGGTAGCTCAGTGGATTGAGAACCAGGCCTAGAGATGGGAGGTCCTAGGTTCAAATCTGGCCTCAGCCACTTCCTAGCTGTGTGACCCTGAGCAAGTCACTTGACCCCCATTGCCTAGCCCTTACCACTCTTCTGCCTTGGAGCCAATACATAGTATTGACTCTAAGACAGAAGGTAAGGGTTTTAAAAAAAGACCTTATTTAAATTACTTATATGAAATGGTCAAAGGATATGAACAAGTAATTTTCAGATGAGGAAATCAAAACTATCAATAATCACATGAAGATATTCTAAATTGCTCTTGATTAGAGAAATGAAAATTAAAACACTGAGGTACCACCTCACATCTATCAGATTGGCCAATATGGCAATAAAAGAGAGTCATAAATGTTGGAGGGATGTGGCAAAATTGGGACACAAATGCATTGTTGGTGGAATTTTGAACTGATCCAACCATTCTGGAAGACAATTTGAAACTATTCCCAAAGGGCTCTAACACTGTGCATACTCTTTGATCCTATAATACCACTAGGGATCTGTATCCCAAAAAGGTAATAAAAAGGGGGAAAGGAGTTACTTGTACAAAAATATTTATAAGAGTTCTGTTCATAATGGCAAAGAACTGGAAATTGAGGGGATGTCCATCAATTGGGAAATAGTCGAACAAATTGTTCTACATATTGGTGATGAAATACTATTGTGCTATAGGAAATGATGTATAGTAAGATGATTTCAGAAAAACTTGGAAAGATCTGCATGAACTGATGCTGAGCAAAATATTTTTATATTTATATTATATGCATTATACCCAGGAGAACATCATACACAGTAATAGCAATATTGTATGATGATCAACTATGAAAATGTGACTATTCTCAACAAGAGAGTTTCTTCAAGAAGGGCAGTGATACCCAAAGGAGTATATTGTTCCCTCTGATGCCAAGTTCAAAACATTAGGACTGACTATGCCTTGAGCACCACTCTGGTCCCTTCAAAAATCATTATACAATGACTATCCATGAACTTTACTTCAAGCTTTTGAAATCTTTTTCTATTTGCTGACTCTATAAACTTTGAGGGAATGAACTCTCTAAGACCCAATTTAAAGAAGTTGCATGTTCCACATGTATCAGAGCCAGAACTGGGCTCTCTTTGGATTTGAAGGTTAATCTCTTTATACTATACCATACTGACTTTCTAAAATAAAGTTTAATTTAAAAAATATTTGATAATTATGTACTTATTTAATATCAATAGACCTTTAAAATCATACACAATAAGATATTTCCTGGCATAGGAAGAGCCATTTGATTTCTGGTTGGTTGCTTAGTTTCCTAAGCAGCTCTGAAGAAGAAAAAGCATTATAAATGAAAATACAGCATCTAATCCATTCTCCTACCAAGCTTTCTGGTTCCCAGCAGGTGCACCACCTGCTTGGCTTTCACACAGTTGGGACTCAGCAGGAAACAGTCCATCTTGCCATCAAGATTCCAACACAATCACAAAAGGAAAAACCCACAACACAGTAAGAAACTAAACAGGAAAAATCATCAGCAAATATTCTGACACTCAGAAGGTTGATCAATTACAGTGCCCACTCTGGGCAGTGGACAATTCTAAGGTGAAATAACAAGATGACTTTAAATTATCCTGAGTCATAAGTATAAACCCTAGTGACAAGAAAAATATTATGGATGACCTGATGAGAACCTCATGGGAGGGATAATGGCATCAGGCATCAGGCATCGTAAGTCAAAGTCTCCAAGCCTTTATAGCCATCACAGGTACATTTTCTTTCAAAAGGAGCCTTTACCTGGCTTTCTTTGTCTCATCATCAGCTCATTCAGTATGGGACACAGGAATATGAAGGTAATGCAGGACACTTTGTGTATATAACATGGTACCCTAAAGTGACCCAAATATCCCAGTTTGCCCAGGACAATATGGTTTTTAAACAATATGTACTTTAAACAGCAAGTGTAGTACAGGAGTGTCAGACCCAAATAGAAGCATCTTTTCTGGCTGCATATTGACTGAGAAAACTACAACTTGGGGCAGCTGGATGGCTTGGTGGATTGAGAACCAGACCAGAGATGGGACATCCTGGGTTCAAATCTGGCTTCAGACACTTCCTAGCTGTGTGACCCTGGACAAGTCATTTAACCCCATTGCCTAGCCCTTACCACTCTTCTGCCTTAGAACCAATGCCCAGGATTGATTCTAAGACAAGGTGAGGGTTTAAAAAAAAAACATTTCCCAGTTACTTTTCAATCCTGTTCTGGTACACTCTGTAGTTTTGCAAACCACTTAAGATAGAGGCTTCAAATTTAACCCCTGTGGTACAGTGGTTAGGGGACTAGGAATTACCAAGATCTGAGTTCAGTACCCTCCACAGATATTTATTAATTGACCCTGGACAAGTCAACCTCTTTAAACTCCATTTTTCTCTATCTGTAAATTGAGAATAATTAGATTCCATATATTGAAGGGTTGCTGAAAGGATCAAACCTCAAAGAGCAACTTTACTAATTAATCTCTACATCTCAGTTTCCTCAACTATAAAAATTAAGGAGTTGGACTGAAGGGCTCCTAAGGAAACTTTTAGCTCTAACACTATGGTTTTATGGTAAACAGATATTCATCAAATGAGAAGTGAAGTGAGGACTAGAGACAGAGACTTAGAGTCACTGGTGGGTTGCTGAGAGAAGAGTAGTTGGCACCTCTCCAGTCAGTGTTTATACAAGAGTTATATAAGAAGTGCCTCCTCTCAGTGCTGGGGGTGAAGGGATATACATGAGCCAGATGCAAGGATGAGATTCCTGGCATCCTCTTCTTCCATTCAGTCATAAGCATAAAAAATCATAGACACTTTTCTGGGGCGCTCTAATCCCAGCATTAAAAAGTGCTATGGTGTGTTACCTTCCTGCCTCCCACTCCTACTTTGCTGGGGGATGGTAGGGCTAATGTAAAATATTGCAGTGATAGAAGAAGAATAGCTAACATTTATATAGTGCCTACTATGGGCCAAACACTCTGCTAAGCACTTTATAATTATCATCTCATTTGATCCTCCCAACTCTGGGAGGTAGGTGTTATTATTGCCATTTTACAGATGAGAAAATTGAGGCAAACAGAAGTGAAGTGTCTTGCCCATGGTTACATAGCTAGTAGGTGTCTGAGGTCAGGTATTAATTCAGGTCTTCCTGACTGAAAGCTAAACACTCTCTCTAATGTATTGCCTACCTGCTATCTAGTTTGCTTCTGCCTCTGTGCTGGGGCTGGAGGGCTGAGAGGCTGAAAAGGGAGGCTGTATGGACCAGAGGCAGGAGCAAAGGTGTATGAATGACCTTTCATGATTACCAAATATCCACACATGAGCCTGGGAGGCAGCAATGAGAAGCCATAGGCGGGCAATTAACAGCTACCTCCCGCAGGACCATGGACAGGACCTAGGCAATAGCATCAGTCTATGTGATTTTGTACAACTTCCCATCCCTCTTCTGAGTGACTACAAAGTATATAGTAAAGAGTGTTTGACTTAAAAGCAAAAAGATGTGGGTTCAAATTCTGCACCATATATTTGCAGCCTGTTTGACCCACATGCTCTCTGCATCACATTTTCCTATCTTTAAATGAGAATGCTAAACTTGAGGTCCCCTTTGGTTCTTCCAACTCCAAATTCATGTTCCTGTGGGATTTAGTTAACATGGAGGCATTGGATTGGATGATTTCTAAGGTCTTGTTCAGTTCTGAATCCTGAGTCATTTGTTGATAAACTAATTATTTGTCACCATTATACACAGAATGACCAGAGAAAATCATCCTCATTTCTATTATTCTTGGGATCATCAAACTAGACTTGGAACGAACTTCATCTGATCCCCTGATTTTGTAGATGAAGAAACTAAGACAGAGAGGTTAAGCCCTTTGCCCAATATTGCAGAGTTGGAGTTTGAACACAGATATTTAACTCCCAAATCCGGCATACATTCCACTCTCCCATGTTGTTTCTGATCTCCCCTGGACTGTTTCCTATTTCTCTCTAAAATCTTGGATGTTTAGGACCCTATAAGGGTTGAAATAGTTAGTACCATGAATAGGGTAAAAAAGCCCACAAGTTCTTTGGGGGCTGGAGGGCACCTTTCCTTATCCAAATATTAACTAGTCCTCAAGATTTGTCTCAGCAGCAGAGCCAATTATCCACAGAAGACAGTCCCATGATTCTGACATGGTCTAGTGATTTAGAACCTGCAGGTAAAACTTTTTATGCTGGATCTTAATTTACTACCCACAAGTGGCTCTGTTCTATGAGTCAGGACAGGAGAGATTAGATCTTGCATGTAAATTTTATGTTTTGTCAGATGCCAGATTTATGCTTTTGGTTGCACCCAGTGCATTCAATGAGGGAAAGCCACAAAATGGCCATACATGTCATCGAATATAGCACATCAAACCACTGAGCATTATATGACATTATAGTATTACACTGTAGATCGCAGGCCTGGGAAGATAATTCATTCCAAATACTATTTGGATTGCTTTGCCTTTAAAACTGACAGAGGATCATGCTACAAGAACAAAGATGTGTAACTTGGTCCTAGAAATAATTTTCTGATCACAAAGGCATAGAACTCCTCTTCAAGGAGTTCTTCCACACCATCCAAATCCAGATTGTGTATTGCCAGGTGGAATACATGGCTTCCTGGGATGAAGATTCATTTGTAAAATTGCTTGTCCAAAATGGTCTGAGGCAATTGCATGAGGGTTTACAATGAAACTTATTTATTTCTCAGAATCAGCTCTCCCAGTATCATGGCTTATCTTCCATCTGCATCTTCCCTGATGAGGCCTTTGAGGCAAGAAAAATGAAAATCGTGATGTTCTTAAAGGATAGGCTCTTCACATAGATGTGTTTGTTCTTTATGTTTCTTTCTAGTAGGCTCAATTGGGGCATTAAAAATAGAGCTTAAAATGAGATTCCTTCATTTCTATATTTTCCCCAGTACCCTAAGGAGTCCATTCATTGTGAAGATTCTGTTCTTTAGCATAGGACTACAGCTCTTCAAACTTCTGAACTAACATTGCTCTGGGTACCATTGCTGTAGCCCAGAGAAGAACCTTGGCTCTGATGATCTTCTTGCCTAGCCATTAGGAGAGAAGTCCCTAAGGAAGTGAAATTTCAGTACCACCTTTTATTACATTGCGCTGATGGCAACACATAACTTCAGAATCGGAAGAGACCCAGAGGCTATCTCATCTAAACCATTGATGGACATGAATTGCTGCTCCAGTACAAATTAGTCAACAAGTCTTCATTCCATCCCTACTCTATACCAAGCACTCTCCAAGGTACTGAAGATACAAAGATAAAATAAAACAATAGTCCTGGACCTTTAGAAGATTATGGTCTAGAAGGAGGAGATAGCAGGGATATAAACAGACACAAAAGAACCAGATATAGTGATGTGAGGCTATAATCCCTTCTACTAGAGGATGCTTATGAATCACTTGTGTTCAGGAGTTCTCAACTATATCAGGGATAAAATCGCTCAATCAACCAATAGATTGGATGTCTGCACTATTGAATAGCAATGCAGTGCCCTTCCCTCTCCTCCTATCCTATCCACTTCACTGGGCTGAGTGAGAGGAGTAAACTGGACCATGGAAAGAGAGTAGGCCAAAGATTCCCTGACAATGAGCTGTGGAGTCAGATTCATAAGTAAATGATGTATTTCCAGCCTGAGCAAGACAGAGACACCTTATCTCAAAAAATTTTGTGATTTTGGGGAAAAGGAACTCTTCTCCCCCAACAGTCAAGTGGATAAAAAGAGGTTTCATGTAGAAGGTGGTGTCTGGAATGAGTCTTGAAGGAAGTCAAATTATTCAGGGAGATAGATAAGAAGAGAATGTATTCTGGGAATAAGGAACAGCCAGAGCAAAAGAACTAAGAGAGGAGATGGAATATGGTGAATATGGAACACTAACAAAGTCAGTTTGGCTGGACAAGACTGTACATAGGGGGACAATGTATAATAAATGAGAGTGCAAAAGTCAATTGCATCCAGATTGTGAAGTGTATTAGGTGTCTCATAGCAAGTGATCATTCAGCTTTGTTTCAATTGCTCCAGTGAGCAGGAGCTGACTGTAAGGTAGTTCTCATAGATACAAAGTTCTTCCTGACATTGAACCTAAATCTACCACTACAACTTTCATTCAATGTTCTTAATTCTGCCCTCTGTAGCCAAGTAGAATAAGGTAAATCTCTCTTCTCCTTCTTCCTCTTCTCCTTTTCTCCTTTCTTCTTCTTCACTTTTTCTTCTTCTTCTTCCTCTCCCTTCAACTGATCACAAAAATTAAGGGTTAAAGGTCTTTGTGGCCATCTAGAAATAAACATCCAAGAAAGATAGTCACAGTTTCTGCTTGAAAAAGGAGGGGCAACTTTGAGAGCCATCCAGCAGTCTCTCTGATGGTGAGGGCATACTCCATCTAGATGTGACAATCCAGTTGAGTAATGGAGATGAGAGACACTGTGTGTTCAGGCCCACATGCATAGGCATCACACAGTGTTCTGCCATAGCACAGAGCTTCATTTATTATATAGGTTTGTGATTACATACTTCTTTGTGTGAACTTGGAAATTACTCCACCCTAATTAGATATACTTTAGGGGAAGATAAAGTTGTAAACTCCTGGTTGAACAATGAAGGTACTTAACTCATACCTTATAGTGAAGCTAAAACTTAAGCTAACTCTATTTTTAGATCTAATACAAAAGGGTGTGAAGTACCTATAAAGGTTAAATTAATCACAAAAAGGTCAAGTAACTCACAAAAGGTAAGCTTAACAAAGAAGTGTGAAGTACCTCAGAAGATATAATCTAACTAGAGAAGGTGAGAACTAAAGAATGGACAGTCCTGGAGAAAACCTAATCAAAGAAGATGAGAACTAAATGTCCTGGAGAAAGCATCTACTGTGATTGGTAGATGTAAAAATTTAGAGGAGGTGACATAAGAGAAAAATTCTTTAAAAAGAGGCTAAAAAGTCAGTTCAGGCAATTGAATTCAGTTCAGAGTGCAATTAGATTGGGAGTTCAGTTCAATGAGGACTGGAACTCAGCCTGGAGGATCCCCCTCAGACAGCTTCCTTGGCGATGGTCTCGTGGTGAGTGATAAGACTATCTCCCTTTCCCTTAGGCTCAGAGAGGCCACTTTGGCCAAGTCCTTTAACTACTGCCTGGCTCAGCCTGAGCCAGAGCAGTTTAAATTAATTCTTCTCTCTCTTTTCCTTAATTTCTTATCTCTATATTAATTAAAATAGCCATAATTCCCAGATGACTTGGGTATTTTATTATTTGGGAATTTTCCCTGGTGACCAATTATTTAGATTTCAAAGTCACAAAGCTAAAATCATCTTTACATTTGGCACACAATTTTCTACATACGTGTTTCCATAGTACTTAACAACAGACACATAGCCTAGAATTAGTCAACGAAACATTGTTACTATAGATGAATGACATAAACAGGGTGATCTGGAGGTTAGTTCTCCCTGACCTAGGAGAATCATTGTTACTTTTGGTCAGCTTTCACAATCAATCACAATTACTTAGGAGATGGATAACAAAACATTTCTTAGCTGGGTACAAGGTTAGAAGGTAATTTAATGACAGACCAAATTTTGGGTTTTCCTCAATTTCCAAGTCACATTTTTCTTGTGTTTCACTTGGGTACTTGGAGATGTTTCTCTGGCTATTGTAACATAACAAACCAGCGAAGTGTGTCCTGTCGACCTGGGCTTGAAGGTGATTGATGTTCTTGGCTTGCCTGGTTTGTAATGGGAGTGAATGTACCTCTGTGGAGAGGGAAGGGAGGGGCATAAAGGGGTAATGATCTTTAGGTTTTAATTCTGTGAATGTAATATTTTAGGGTAATAATCTGGGGGGATTACAGTGGGATATATGTGTGTTAACCCTATAAATCTTTGCTCTCATATTATTTCTCCTGTATTGGGGAGGGAACAATAATCATAACAATTCCATTAGAGAGAGAAGTCACACAGAGGGGGGTTCCATAGGTTCCTTATTTTTCCAGAAAGTTGTTTTGCAACTCTGGAA
Organism: Monodelphis domestica; assembly: GCF_027887165.1. Lineage (NCBI taxonomy): Eukaryota > Metazoa > Chordata > Mammalia > Didelphimorphia > Didelphidae > Monodelphis > Monodelphis domestica. The sequence goes on along the minus strand of NC_077233.1, from coordinate 37,123,823 downwards.
CCCCACATGTTACCATATCAGACAATGTGGGCTTGATGGATTTCCACAGATCAACACATCAGACCTTCAAGGCAACCCCTTCCATATTGGGTAGCTCAAATTGTTAGGAAGTATCTCACAACCACCACCAACCCCCAATATCTACTATACATTCCCCTCTTTGTGATTCCTCCCATGGCTGTTGGTTGTGCCTTCTGGGATTAAACAGAAAGAGTTCACTCTCTCTTCCACATAACAATTCTTCAAATACCTGAAACTATCATGCCTACCATCTTCCAGTGTGTACATTTATTTTGCATCCCAGTCTCCATAGTACAAGACAAGTCAAAGGGAGTATCTCAACCTTGGATATAAATTATTGAGCCACTGTTATCCCACTAAAGCAGCCACAAAGATAGAAGAAACCAGCTCCCACAAGCGCGCCACTATTTGATCAATCTGACTCCCCACATTCCAACATGCCCATTTAAACCAACCCCCCATATTGTCTGCTAATCACCCTGTGTTGTCTGCCCTCAAAGCCAGGCCCAAATTGTTACATTCTTAATGTAACCTAAGAGTAAATTCAGTTTTTTGACTCTTTCCCTCATGAACTGTGATTCAAATCCATTGTTATAATTTAAAACATTTCACTACATAATCACCTATTACTATGGGTCATGCAGTCTTCATTTAGCTCGTGTAATACAGAATGATGACCAGTATGTTCCCAGGAACACAGTTCTAAATGCCACTATTTCAAAGACTTAAGAATTTGAACAGCCAAATTGGGGATGGGGGGGGAGAATGGTTACTTTTTTAAGGTAACATGCAAATACACCCTGAGTACCACAGCTCAAATGAACAAGAATTTATAAATGTCTCAGGGTTTGAAACTTGTCTCTAAATGTAAAGAAGCCTTTTCCTTTTCCTTTCTCTCCCTATGCACTGGTTCTGGAATCAAAAAACCTGGGTTTGAAGCCTGACTTTAATCATTATGATCTTTGTGACCTTAGGCAGATCACTTAAACTTCATGGACCTCAGTTTCCTCATTTGTAAAATGAAAGAGTTGGATTAGATGGCCTTTAAGGTCCCTTCCAACTCTAGATCTGTGATCCTATAAACCCATTCTTTTATTCCCTTTCTCTCTCTCTCTTTCTCTCTCTCTCTCTCTCTCTCTCTCTCTCTCTCTCTCTCTCTCTCTCACTCTCTCTCTCTCTCTTTCTCTCCCTCCAGTTTTCCTTCATATCTTCCTCTAATTCATTCTCTTCTCTGATCTTCCTTTCTATCCCTTCATTCTTTATCACCCTTTCTTCTACCTGATAAATGATCATAGAATAGAAATTACATATGTAATATATGTGTATTTCACTTGTTGAACAGAGGTTAATATTTCCTGTGCAGGAGGCAGGATAATGGAGTAATAACCTCTCCCTCACATTGCTTTTTACGGCTTATAAAATTCTTCCCTCCCTTCCCTCCCTCTTATGTACCTCTGAGGTACATAAGCATAATAGATAATCTCTATTTAGCTTTCTAAGCTTTGCAGAGCCCTTTACAAATATCACCTCATCTGAATATTATTACTCTGATTGTAAAGATGAGGAAACAGGGACCCAGAAAGTTTTAATGATTTGCCCACAATCACCAGGAAAAATATTAGACTTGAAGTCTGAAGCTAGTAATCTCCTGTCTCTAAACCCAAAGCTCCTTTCATTGTTCCACATGCTTTAAGCAGTGGGAAAAGATCTGAACTTAAAGAAAGTACTTGCAGTATTTGGACTTTGAATCTCATTTCTAACACTGAATGTATGACTGTGGACATCTCAGAATCTCAGTTTCCTCATACATAAAATGGGAATAATAATACTCGTACCTGTAGTACTTGTAAGTTGTGGTAAGGTTCACATAAATAATGTGTATAAAATGCTTCATAAATCTTAAAATTCTAAATAGGATGTCCTAAAAGTCTTAGTGTAGTTTTGATCCATTACAACTTATGAATGTCAGCAATAATTAATATTATTTATAAAATGGAGAATACCTTCTGACCAGGTAGTTTTGAAGAAAATGTTTATAAATGTCAAGGAATTGATCAAGAGAGTTCTTCAATTCGCTTTATGAGCTTATAAGCTAGCATGTTTGTTTGAGACTTGAAATTGTATTTCTCCATGAAGAGCGTGGGCGTGCTCCCCTGATACTTCCTAGCAATTAGTCCCAAAGGTGTGAGTTGGTTGGTTTGGAGCCATCCCATGGTACCACTTGGCAAATCAGCTTTGCTGACAGAGGTGACTCCCAAGAAGAATGTATCATCTCAAATTTTTGGAAGCATGAGTTCTATATGAGGATCCATCTCTCTTGCCAGCCTATGATACTCAGTTTTAACTGAGCATTTTTTCCTTTTCTACCTTCTTTCTGGAGAGGTCTTCTGATCATAGCAGTTGAGTGGCAGGTTCAGCATCAAAGCTATTAATAACTACCTTTCAGCAGAAGCACATGGCATACCACATGTACTGGAGGCAATGTAGGCTAAGAAGGGAAGTTTCTTGGGGGCAACTGGGTGGTTCAGTAGATTGAAAGCCAGGGCTAGAGATGGGAGGTTCTAAGTTCAAATCTGGATTCAGATACTTCCTAGCTGTGTGACCCTGGGCAAGTCACTTAACCCCCATTGCCTAGCCCTTACCACTCTTCTGCCTTGGAACCAAACTTAGTATTGATTCTAAGATGGAAGGTAAGGGTTTTTTAAAAAGGAAATTTCTGGACCCCCAAGTTCCTAGAACTTTTTGTGTTCAGGAACTAGAGGCCAGAAAAGATGTCTTCAACCCAAGTAAGAGTGATAGAGTGGCAGCTGGGTGGCTCAGTGGATTGAGAGTCAGGCCTAGAGATGGGAAGTCCTAGATTCAAATCTGGCCTCAGACACTTCCCAGCTGTGTGACCCTGGGCAAGTCACTCACCCCCATTGCCTAGCCGTTACCACTCTTCTGCCTTGGAGCCAATACAGAGTATTGACTCTAAGACAGAAGGTAAGAGTTTAAAAAAAGTGATAGAGCCTCTAGGGCAGTGATGGCAAACCTTTTAGAGACCCAGTACCCAAACTACACCCTCAAACTGCATGTGAGCTGCCCTCTTACCCCAGACCTGGGAGGAGGAAGTGTTCCCATTGGACTTCTAGGCAGAGGGGTAAGTCACAGGAAAACATCCTCAGGTAAGTTGGAGAAATGGAAGGGAGCATCCCCCTCCAGCAGGCACATCACAGGTTCACCGACATGGCTCTAAGGTACACAGAAGGTCATTTGGCAGAGGTAGATGTCTGCTTGCCCAAGTGATCTGAAAGGGCAGGTCCTAAAAATTTTACTTCTGAGCCTCAGCCTCTTGGCTAGGGGAGGAGATCTCATAGGGAGCATGATCCCAAAATATAGCCTTTGTCACCTGGAAAGAAGGGTTTCTTCCTTTTGAACCTCAAGTTCCAAAGTTCAGAGATTTGACCATATACCAAAGAAATGTCCTAACAGCATAAATCTGGCAAGGGAAGATCATTGTCCACATGGCCTTTAATGCTGGGATGAAGGGCAAAAGACTATACCAGGGTCTGCCAGGGACAGGCCCCTGGACTTTGTATTCACCTATTATGGAAAGGATTCTTTCAATCTCTATTGAGATCTGTAACATCAGAGAAAATATCCAAATCAATGAAATCACAAATCTATTGGAGTATTTTGAGAGTTTATATTCTGAGGGTCTAATAGGAAGACTGTTTAGCAGTCTAAAGTATGTTTTCCTGCCCCCAAAAGTACAAAGCTACAGATGGTCTCTGTGGTTGAAAGAAGGATTAAATAGAATATCTGAGTACTATTACCTGCTTGGAAGCCTCCAATGCATTTTTCTTTCAGGGATATTCAAATTGTCAGAATAATACTAGGTCTAAACTTTGAGTTTCTTTGAGGTAAAATAAAAAGGGATTCAGGGGACAGCTGGGTAGCTCAGTGGATTGAGAGCCAGACCTAGAGACTGGAGATCCTAGGTTCAAATCTGGCCTCAGTCACTTCCTAGCTGTGTGACCCTGGGCCAGTCATAGAACCCTTCTCAGAATCAATTTCCTTTTCTGTGAAATGGTGATAGTAATAACACCTACCTCCCAGGGCTGTTGTTAAGAAGTGAATCAGGGCTCAGTGGACTGAGAGCCTGGCCTAGAGACTAGAGATCCTAGGTTCAAATCTGGCCTCAGTCACTTCCTAGTTGTGTGACCCTGGGCCAGTCATAGAACCCTTCTCAGAATCAATTTCCTTTTCTGTGAAATGGTGATAGTAATAACACCTACCTCCCAGGGCTGTTGTTAAGAAATGAATCAGGGGGTGGCTGGGTAGCTCAGTGGACTGAGAGCCTGGCCTAGAGACTGGAGATCCTAGGTTCAAATCTGGCCTCAGTCACTTCCTAGCTGTTTGACCCTGGGCCAGTCATAGAACCCTTCTCAGAATCAATTTCCTTTTCTGCGAAATGGTGATAGTAATAACACCTACCTCCCAGGGCTGTTGTTAAGAAGTAAATCAGGGGGCAGCTGGATAGCTCAGTGGACTGAGAGCCTGGCCTGGAGATGGGAGGTTCTGGGTTCAAATCTGACTTCAGCCACTTCCTAGCGGGGTGACCCTGGGCAAGTCTCTTGACCCCCATTGCCTAGCCCTTACCACTCTTCTGCCTTGGAACTTGGTTCCAAGACAGAAGGTAAGGTTTTTTTAAAAAGGATTCACAAGAATGCCAGGTGGTTGTTCCACTGGCAACCCCAAACTTAGCCCCTTCCAAAGAGAGTATAAGCCACAGGCTAGTATTAATATGTGACTGAGGCAAACAGGCTGTGTACGTACCGGTGGAAAGGGGAAGTCAACAGAAAAAAACAAGAATTTTACTGATTATTTATCATCTTTTGTAAGTTCGTGACTTGTTTTCTGTATTTATGGACCTCTGTATTTTATGGATTTCTTGTAAGGCAGAGCAAAGCTATTCCCAGTATCCAATAAATGCATTCTTACATGTGTGGGATCTAAGGGGCACCTTTGGCCTACATCTATGGAGATCTAGACACAGAAAGGTGCGGAGGTTTTCCCAGAGGAAACTGGCTAGGGATAATGTGAACCAAAAAGAGAATAGTCTTTTAGGATAGACCAAAGTGTGGGATGCTGAGGCATAGATTATAGCAGCATAAAAGTGCAATATGTGTGCTTATTTTTATTATCATTCTTGTCTGGTGGTCCTATGAGTGTTTCTGAGATGCTGGTGTCAATTGCTCTTTCTTGGTCTTGGCCAGAGATGGACAGCGTCACAGAGGAACATAAGATATTAAAAGGAAGATGGCGAATTGAAAGCAAATGGCCACCAAGACAAAGCTGACCTGCCTACGCCCTCCAGTCTCTTACCAGTGCTAAGACTTTCATAATAAGGCCACACAACCTTCTGAGTACAAACCAGATCAAAGTTCGGCAGGGAATACAAAAGGATGAGTGAGCAAGAGGCAGAGTCTGGGAGCAGTGGAAGGGAGAAGAATGAGAATCAATCACCAGGGGACAGAGGAGGCCTGGAACAAATAGAAGGAGAATAGGGAGCATCCATCACCAAGTTGCTTGAAGGGAGGCTGTAGCAAACCAGGTTCTTCTGACAAAGAAAAGTGATTGCTAGAGTGCAGATGCAGTGAGGAGTCAAGTGGGTGCCCCATTCTCCAAGTACACTAACCCCAATTTGCCCCTGGAGGGCTGGCTGGGATGAGATTGCTTAGGGTGGGAGATTAAAGCTTCTGGCTGTGAAAATAGGTGCATGAAAGTTGTTGCTGACTCTCATCCATCCTTGAGGTTTAGAATATTTATTACTTCAATTAAACATTTATTCTAATTACAAATCTACTAGTAGAAGCTTGAGTAATTAGGAAACCCATTAGGTCTTTCTTTGAAGGAAGGTGAAGGGTTTTCCCAGAGCAGGAAAGGAGTGAGCCACAATCAGATTTCACAAAGCATCTTCAGACCTAAGACCAGGGAAAGAAAACTTGATCCCCCAAAGGAGGGAAGGGGAGAGAGGCCACCAGCTCTTTGAAAGCCAGAGAGAATTGGCAGTTACTCCAGAGAACCCTCTGGTGTCAGATGTTGCCAATGTTTGGTTACCAGTTCTTCCTCTGATCTTAGCACTTGTCACAACACCCCCTATCTGTTACATATTAATAAGGGGAAAATCTTAAATTAAGTTGTTTACTTATTGATTCATTGGCCTCACTTATTTTTTCTAGAAGTCAATCATCTTCTATAAAAAGGGAAAAAATTTCCCAATGGCATTACTTCCTTTTCAGAGCAAAAGAAAGTTAGGAAGGGAGAAGCTTGCAGAATAAAAACAAACAAACCAAAGAGCCCCCTTCCACCTCCAACCCCTACAAAAGAGGAACTTTTGCAGAGAGTGGGCCCTGGGGCTTTTTTTGCTACACCTCCCAATTTTAGCCTGGAAGGGCAGGCAATAACAGCTTTTTTTAAGTACTGAGAGATGTAGCCAGTCTTCAAAGGAGAAAGAAGGGACCGCTCATCTTCAGGACGGGCGAAAACATTCCCACACGATGCGCTACCTTGACAGTGGATTTCTCAAGCTTGAAAGATGAAGGCATGTTTACTGCGTCTATGAGGATTTGAATCCTCTGGTCCCAGGGAGAATAGGTATTATGGAGGCCCTACTTTATATGCTGCTTGAAAAGAGTAACAGAAATATAGCTTGGCCCCATATTGTTTTGAACTAAATCTTTTTTCCCCCACTCTCCCAGATGTAAATGAGATCATTAGCGAAGCACTCCAGTTTTACAGGGACATTTTTTTTTTGAGGCAGCCTCTGCGTGGGGAGGCAGAGGAGGAGTTTGCATACAAAGGATGGGAGCCAGTTATCAAATGATTAAAGACAATCACACAGAGCTGCTGCTCCTGAGAAAGGGCCCCCATCATGGCGGTTGAGCACAGTTGTCTTGCCTGGAAGAGTAAATCTCAGAATGGCCCAAACCCAGAGAAAGGCAATAAATAAAGCTGGTGCCTCTTCAGATTCTCAGTGTTGTCTCTTGAAGCCATGTTGAATCTAGAACTGGATTTCAGTCTGAACCTTTACCACTCATTACCTCAGGGGGAAGCCAAGGACTCCACTGCTTATTTTCCCTATGGAGTTTCCCTTTCCCATCGGAGACACCTATGGACTGGGGTCTTAAGGCCTGTCATTCATTGTAGCAGGTTCTCCTCCTTTGACTGATGAGGTTCAGGAGAGGAGAGAAACCACCAGGACCTGCCCATTCTCCCCATCTTGGGAAAACCTGAAGATCTCAAAGAAGCCCTGAGCTCATTTGCATGGTCTGACCCAGAAAGATGGGGAACAGGAAGCCAACAGGGGGGAGGAACAATGGGAGGGAATGTCCTCTGAACCCCAAGTGAGAGCTGTTGGCAGCAAGAGGCACATTGCACAGTCGCTGGTGGACAGAGGACATAATCAGCATGGGCTTACCATGAGCCCCCAGAGTGGGGCAATCCAGGCAAAAGATGATGAACAACAAGAAGAGCCCACAGAAACTGGCAGGAAGCAAAGCCGGGGCAGGGAACATCTGTGGGAGGCATATGAAAAGCAGAGGATGGAACTCCAAAGGCAGAGAAAAGCCAGCGGCGGGGAGCCAAAGCAACAGAGCCAACCTGAGGACGGTGAGAGTGAGTGATGAAGCCCTCTTGGGAGAGAGGCCAGCAAAACAGGAAGGAAGGGTAAAGCCACAGTAGTGAGCTCAGAGAGGCAAGCTCAGAAGCGATTGACCAGGAGGGAGGACTTAGTCAGGTAACTGTCAAAACAGGCACTAATACAGAGGAGAAAATCCTGGCCTTGTTCATCATCGTGGCTCCATCCACAGTAGTTCTGTAAGTTTTGTGAGATGGGTACAGAGATAGGCAGAAAGCTGGAATGACAGAGAGGAAAACTGAGAAAGAAAGCAGAAAGAGAAGTCAGAAACAGAGAGGGAATAGGGAGGGGCGGTAAGAGAGAGAAACAGAAAGAGAGAGGAAGAGGAGGAGATAGAGAGAGAATAGGAGACAGAAAGCAGAGAAAAAGAGGGAGGGTAAGGGGAATAAAGAGAGATGAAGCAGAGAGAAGGGAGAGAAAGAAAAAAGGAGAAAAGAGACAGAGACAAAGAGAGGAAGAGATGAAGAGATAGAGACTGATAGAATTAGACAAAAAGGGGGAGAGAGAGACAGAGAGACAGAGAGAAATACAGAGAGAGAGAGAGAGAGAGAGAGAGAGAGAGAGAGAGAGAGAGAGAGAGAGAGAGAGAGAGAATGAGCAAAATAGTCTTAAGCAAGAGGGAGGAAAAGTGACCTAGGCTACATCAGTTTGTGTGGGGCATGTAATCATTCAACACTCCCTCAAATTAGAAGCTCTCTTTTCCACTGAAGGGTTAATGAGCAACCAAATGTCTGCTTTGTGTGTTTCAGCATCTCAGTGCCAGCAATGTTCCATATATGGCAGGACACATGGGAACCCCACAGTTGTAATGGACAGACAGGTGTCTGATTACAGATCATATTGTCATTATTTACTCAGCCACATCTGAGCTTTCCGCAAATTATGAGGTAAGGGAGACAAATGGGCTTCGAAGCAGATTGTGACTCTGGGAAAAAGGAGCTCTATTTAAAAGATGTCTGGATGGCACATTTCATCAGGTTAAGACTTACCTTGAACCAGTCCCTTACCCAAGAGTGATCACATGGCCATCATTGGTCATTTCCTTTTTGAATCGCTTTATTCTCTTAAAACTCAATTACAATTTAAATGGTTTCTGCTGAATTCTAAAAGAATGATTTGATAAGGACACAACAGGAAAATCTAGAGATGTAATATTTTTAATCAGCCTACTGGTAGGAGCCTGAATTATGTGTTATTATTTGAGCAGTCAAGCTTCAAGAATCCTTCTTTAAGACTCCGGCTCCTGATATGTAAAACCCAAAAGGTTGGACTAGACAATCTCTGAGGCCTCTTCCAGCTCCAAACTGCTATTATTTTAAGAAATAAAATGGGCAGAAATAGTATATGAGTTGACTTTACATTTTCTAAATGTAACAGATCTTTCCAAATCCTCTTTTTATTAAAAGCTAGGTGAGAAAGTATTAAATATGGTTTAGGGTTATGGGATCATGGATTTCAAGCTCAAAAGGACCTCCATGGTCTATCGCACAACCTCCTCATTTTAAAGATCAGGAAGCTGAGTCCCATAGTCACCCAGAGAATGACAGAACGAAGCTATAAAGCATGTCCTCCTCGTGGTACTACATCGACACCATAGTAGGATAATATTTTACTGGAATGACAATAAAGATCATGCCTAAATGACAAGTTATGTAATTATCACAACTGACATTTCTCAAGTGCTTTTTCTCATTTGGAATCACAATGGCAATAACAAATATCCCCAAATTACAGATTGAACTTCAGAGAGGATGGATGGTTTGTCGACAGTCACACACTTAGGAAGTATCAGAGGCAGGAGTCAACATTCCATCAACTAGACTGGGCTGCCTTTCTCATACCTATAATTAGCTTCTATTTGGTTATTAGGCTCAAATGAGGGCAGGTGATAGAGTGCTGGCCCTGGAATCACAAAGACCTGATTTCAAAACCAGCCTCAGATACTGCCTAGCTGTGTGACCCTGGGTAAGTCACCTAACCCCATTTGCCTCCGCTTCCTCATCAGTAAAATGAGCTGAAGAAGGAAATGGCAAGCATCTTTGCCAGGCAAACACCAAATGGGGGTACAAAGAGTCAAGCATGGCTAATCAACAAAATCACAACCAAAGGGGCCCACTGGATTGTAAGATTGTCTTCCTCTATTCCAGGGCCTATGTGAAGGTCAGAGAAACACTCAGCTAGTGTCCAAAACAATCATGTGTTGAGTAGCAGAGTGAAGAGGAAGGGTTGGGCAGAGGTGGAAGGTCCTGTGTTAAGCATCTGCCTCAACCTGCTCTCTCCTCACTCAGCACAATGGAGCCCTTTTCTCTTTACCAGAGGTCTCCTGGCTCTTTGCCGGGACTGCTCAGCTGAGTGGTGGCTGGCAAGATGCCCAAAAGAGACCAAGAGGAGGAGGGAAGGGATGCTCTTCCAACAGCCTTTTCTTCCCTCTTCTGACTCTTGGCTGCCAAAAATTCATTTGAATGGTGAACATACAGAAGATAAAAACCTGCTGAGGGGTACAGCTCCCTCTTCTGCCAGACTGTCTGAGTGGGATGCTTTGGTACCTCCCCTGGGATGATGGATTATGGTATGGAAGCAAAGACAGAGGCCCCAAGCACAGTGTGGAAGTCACTGATGAAAAACCGTTTTAAGACATCTGCTTGAGTTTTCATTTGGAGGAGAGGTGTCTACGACAAAATGAGTTCAACTGGAGAAAAGATAATGCTGTCCACTATGAAATGGGATGATGTGACTAATTCACTTATTGTGCAGAATGTCCTTTTGTGTTGGGGGGGATGACTTTGAGACACATCTAAGAAAGACCAGATTTGAAGTGAGCTCAAAGTAAATGGCTGGATTTCCTATTTCAATCCTGAGTTATCTTGTCTCCTTTCAAAAAGTGCCTTTGTAGTCTCTGCTTGAGGTAAAGGAAAAAAAGTGAAAATATCCCTTAGCATGTTCCAGATATTAAGAAAAGAAACAAGTAATCTCTAAGAGTAAAATATGAGATATTGAACTAGATTCCCTGAAGCAGTTATCTCCAGCATGGAAGTAATTTTAGGAGGATAGAATTGATTTCTGACCTTGTGCCTGAGTGCATTTGTTAGAATCTGTATTTGATGAAAAACAGTCCAAATAAAGGGCATTATGATTCTTCAAGAGCTGTCAAATATAGACAAGGAGAGTAAGGGCTAACTTGCATATTACCCAGCAATTGAGAGAGTGTAGGAAATCACAGGCTAGAACAAACCCTTTGTTTGCAGATCCAACTAGGTTTTACAAATCTGGCACGCAATTCCATTCAGTGTCTACAGATTGCCTGACTCTTCTGATTCTCTTCTACATAATGGACTTTCTGCTCATTTGAACCTTTTAGGGGGTTCCGACTGGCACTTGAAGTCTTGTCGAAGATGCCAAGACCTTGACCACTCATGATGTTGGAAGGAGTCCTTGACCAAGGGAAGTACAGACAGACATGCAAGCCACACGGAGCTATCCAGGACCATTTATTGAGCAGCCTAAACTTTGAGGAACCAGACTAAGCATTACAGAAAGGGAACCAAATGGGCAGTGTGTACCCTCCACACAAATGAGGACATGCATTTGGAAACAATGATGAAGACACACTTTCTGAAATATGAAGTGAGGAGAGAGAGAGAGAGAGAGAGAGAGAGAGAGAGAGAGAGAGGGAGAGAGAGAGAAGACTGAGTGAGAGAGAAAAGAGTGAGAGAAAAGAATGAGTGAGAGAGAAGAGTGAGAGAATAGAGTGAGAGAAAAGTATGAGACAAAGAAAGAGAGAGAGAGAGAGAGAGAGAGAGAGAGAGAGAGAGAGAGAGAGAGAGAGAGAGAGAGAGAGAGAGAGAGAGTACATAAGCCACAGGCAATTATATGTTGGGGAGAACTATGATTAAGTGTCTAATAAGGTTTGGCTTCCATTTCAAAGGTCCATCTCAGTGTTTCATAACTAAGTAGTGATTGAGTTTGATAAATATGGGCTAAGTCAGACGTAAACAAAAATTGGGAATTCCACACTCCATCTCCAGTGTAGTAAATAAACTCAGAAAGAAAGGAGACAAGAGTCTTCACTGCTGGGGCTGGAGTGGGGGTGGGGGAACACCAACCCTGTTTGTGCCACAAACACTGGAGAAATTCTGTGAGAACAGTTGGGTCTTCCTTCAGGAAAGATGAGTCCCTCCCACTGCCAAGCTTTCTAAATATTGGAATTACTCAGTAAAGGTCTATCATGCAAGTTAGCTGGGGCAGCCTTAGAGCAGATTGAGATCACACACCTGAGGTTGGGGTGGGGGACAGTTGCTGAAGCTCTTTCCTTTGTCAGTTCAAAACACTCTTTTATGACTGATAGCTTTCCTCTGTCAGCTGTCTGTTATCTTTCTCCAGGGTTTGTCCACTCATTTCATTCACCAACCCATTCCATTACTATGGTACTTTACAAGGCAGTGCAAAAAGAGCCAGTCTATAGAAATTAGTAATGAAAGATATATTCTTGATAATCATCATACTGTTGGTTTAAAATGAATGGATATTATCTAGATATTGTCCTGAAATTTTTGTCTTTTCTTCTCCCTGAAACTACCATGGCAAAAACTGCGAAATAGCTTGTGCCACACTAACCACACTCAGCTAGGACTGGTGTGATATGTCTTTGGTATTTGGTAAACCAATTCAACCAGAGGTGGACCAGTGGATAGAATCCAGGACCATAGTCAGGAAGATCTGAGTTCAAATATAGCTTCTGATACTTACTAGCTTAGTAACTAAACTCTTGGCTTACGTTTCTCCACCTGAAAAATGAGGATAAGAACAGTACCTACATCTCAGGGTTATTGTGAGAAGAAAATGAGATCATGTTTCTACAGCCCTTTGCAAACTTTAAAGTGCTTTATTAAGTGCTTGCTATTTTTATGGTTCATCATTATTATTAATAATAATTCAATAATTATTATATAGGCATTTACTGTATGCAAGGCATCATGCTAGCTAGGTTTGGGGGAGATAAAGAAAAAATGAAGCACTCCTCAAGAAGCTTGCATTCTACTGAGCATATACATGCATACAATATGTAAAATGTAAGGCTATTGACAGAGGAAGGCCCCTAGGGAGATTAGGAAAGTCCTCCCCCCCCCCAAGAAAAACTATCTCCACTAAATTAGAAGTCAAAGAGTATAAAGAGACTATCAACGGTCATATAAAAATGTTCCAAATGACTAAGAAGAATGGAAATTAAAACTCTGAGATTTCACCTCACATCCATCATACTGGCAGATGACAAAAGTCAGAAAATGCCAAATGTAGATGGAATTGGGAATTGCTGTTAACAGTCTGGAAAGCAGTTCACAACTGTTGAAGTGCCTGGTGAATTGATCCCAAAGATGAAACGATAACCAACAATGTAACACACAAGAGGGATTTATTCACAAACTGCAGTTTGGGCTCAGCTCTCTAAAAGTGGCTGGCCCTGAGTCTGGGGTCTGCAGGATTTTTATACCCTTCTGTGGTAGGGGGAGTGCATAGGAATTCTTGGGGTGGGGGGAGTGAACAGGAACTCCTGAGGTCAGGGGTGTTATCAGTTCCTGGCCTATGTAAGGAGGGGGAGGGATAGGAACTTCTGGGGTTGGGGGTCATTATGGCTCCTGGCATATGGCAGGAGGGGGAACTCCTGGGGTTAGGGGTCTTTATGGCTCCTGGCCATAAAGGTATCATAGGATATGGTAACTTGACTATAGGGGTTCTAGAGACAGGGAGTCAGGGAGAAAATGGGTTTCCGGGCTGGTCCTTCACTGTATCCCCAAAGTCACTAAATTGTGTCTATACCAGAGACCAAAGAAAGAGAGAAAATATCTATATATATGAAAATGTTACAAGCAAAACTTTTTGTCCTAGCCAAAACTAGTAACAAAGTGGATGTTCATCAGTTGGGGGAATCACTGAACAAATAATATTATACCATAAGAAATTAAGAGTATGACAGATTCAGATTCTCAGATTCAGAGAAACATGAAAACTTCTATGAACTGATTCAAAGTGAAGTGAGTAGAAACAGGTGAATGATCTATCTGATGGTCACCAGAATGTATAAGAAAACAACATTGAAAGACATCAGAATTCTGACTGATGCAGCAGACAATCATGTCTTCAGGAGACTGCAGATCGAAGAAACATGTATTCATGGAAGAAAAAAAGAAATTGGAAAAGATACAAAGAAACAAAGCAATTTTGTTACTACCATGTTAAATTCAATACTGACACTTTTTTTAAAAGATTCTATATAACTAAAGTTAAGTTTCATATCAGTCAACAAACATTTATTAAGAAACACCTACTATGGAAGGACTTCCGGGTAATCATGGCTGCAATCTAGACGCCACACACTTCCTCTCCCCAGCACCGAACGAAATAGACTACATCAAAGGAGCATAAAATCACCTTTGGAGGAACAGAAGGACTCCCCAGTACCCCACAGAGGCAAAGGTACGTGGGGCTTGAACATTTCCACACTAAAATAAGAAGGAAAAGCTTGCACAGAAAAGTGAACTGAGCCGCCCTTCCCCCACCCAACCTCCCCCACTAAACCAGAGTGAGCTACCTGAGCGCTCACCGGGACAGCGAGTGAGTGGGGAGCGTCTCTGTCTGGGGGGGCACTCCAGGGTCCTTGGGATCTGGGGACTGCCAGGAAAAAACGTCTCAGGGCGCTTTCACTGGAGAACCCAGTGGAACTGTACTTGGGGCGGGCTGCGCTGAACAACGTGCGCTGATTATCTGGGCGGAGCTGAATACCTGGGCTCCGAGGCTGGGAAGAACTAGTCTGAAGCAACCTAAATTCACAGAAAAACCACTCTTATAACCCAGACCCCAGACCAAAAAGGAAAGGGGAATAAAACCACCAAAGGGATGGCTCACATGGCCCAAAATCAAGCCTCCAGGAAGAAAGGGAAAAAAGTGACTATTGAAAACTTTTATGGTGGAAGTACCCAAGGAAAAGAGGAGAATGAGGAGGAAATCCAAAAAAATTCAGAACACGCCACCCAAAATGGAAACTATCAACAATCTCTGGAAGATCTCAAACTGGAACTTATCCAAAAGATGGAAACCTTCTGGAAAGAAAAATGGGAGAAAGAGATCAGCTGTCTGACAGATAAGACTGCTCAATTGGAAAAAGAACTCGAAGCATCCAATAGAAGGGCAGACAAAGCTGAAAAGCAAATCCAGTCCCTAATGACCAGAATTAAGCACCTCGAAGAAAGTGAGATGATAAAACAGCAAGAATCAATAAAGCAAACCCAAATAATTAATGAATTGGAAGAAAACATAAAATATCTCACTGAGAAGGTCACGGACCTGGAGAACAGAGGAAGACGAGAAAATCTCCGTATCATCGGTCTCCCAGAAAAACCAGAGGTAAACAACAAATTGGATATTATTCTACAGGAGATTATAAAAGAAAATTGCCCTCACGTTCTGGAGCAAGGGGGCAAAATAGAAATAGAAAGGATTCATAGAACACCTTCTATACTAAATCCCCAAAAGACAACGCCTAGGAATGTAATTGCCAAATTCAAGAGCTTCCAAGTAAAGGAGAAAATCCTACAAGAAGCCAAGAAGAAGAGCTTCAGATATAAGGGGGCTCCCATAAGGATCACACACGACTTAGCGGCTAATACACTAAGAGACCGCAAAGCATGGAACACGATATTCAGAAAGGCAAGAGAGCTGGGTCTCCAACCAAGAATCAACTACCCAGCAAAACTGACTATATACTTCCAGGGGAAAGTATGGGCATTCAACAAAATAGAAGATTTCCAAGCATTTGCTAAGAAAAGACCAGAGCTCTGTGGAAAGTTCGATATCCAAGCACAGAAAGCAAGAGAAACATGAAAAGGTAAATATGAAAGAAAGGGAAAAGGAGATAAATCTTATCTTTTTCTTTGTCAAACTCTCTTCTATAAGGACTACATTTACATCAAATTATATATATTAATATGTGGGGGAAATGTTTTGTGTAACTCTCATAAATTGTATCATCATAAGAGTAGTTAGAAGAAACATGCATAGGGAAAGATTGGGGAATTAAGAAGATTTGGGGAAAGTTGGGGCAAAAAAAGGAAAAGGGAGGGGGGAACCGTGATAATACTAAGATTAACTTCAAGAAATAGGGGGGGAATCAATAGAATAAATTTTCCCATATAAAGATACACATGGGAAGGGGAGGGGAAGAACTCTCATACGAGAAGGAGAGGAAGAGAGCATGAAGTGGAATTACTTAAACCTTACTCTCAGTGAAATCAAATCTGAGAGGGAAGAACATCTAGATCCAGTGGGATCCTGAATTCTATCTTATCCATTAGGGCAAGAAAGAAAGGAAAATTAAGGAGGGGGAGGGGGGAGGGAGTACAAAAAGGGAGGGAAGGAGAGGGGGGAGGGGAAGGGAGCATAAAAAGGGAGGGGCTAGAAAGGGAAGCATCTCAAGGGAGGGGACTAGGGGGACTGACCTAAAGTAAATCACTGGTTCAAAAGGAGAAAGCTAAAGAAGAAAGGTCAGAACTAGGGGAAGATATCAAAATGCCAGCAAATCCACAAATAACAATCATAACTTTGAACGTGAATGGGATGAACTCACCCATAAAACGCAGACAAATAGCAGATTGGATTAGAACCCAAAACCCTACCATATGTTGTCTTCAAGAAACACATATGAGACGGGTTGACACTCACAAGGTTAGAATTAAAGGTTGGAGTAAGACCTTTTGGGCCTCAACCAATAGAAAGAAGGCAGGAGTTGCAATCATGATATCTGACAAAGCCAAAGTACAAATAGACCTGATCAAAAGGGACAGGGAAGGTAAATATATTCTGCTAAAAGGAAGTATAGACAATGAGGAAATATCACTAATCAACATGTATGCACCAAATGGTATAGCATCCAAATTTTTAATAGAGAAACTAGGAGAATTGAAGGAGGAAATAGACAGTAAAACCATATTAGTGGGAGACTTGAACCAACCACTATCAAATTTAGATAAATCAAATCAAAAAATAAATAAGAAAGAGGTAAAAGAGGTGAATGAAATCTTAGAAAAATTAGAATTAATAGACATATGGAGAAAAATAAACAGGGACAAAAAAGAATACACCTTCTTTTCAGCACCACATGGCACATTCACAAAAATAGATCATACACTAGGTCATAGAAACATGGCACTTAAATGCAGAAAAGCAGAAATATTAACTGCAGCCTTTTCAGATCACAAGGCAATTAAAATATTGATCGGCAAGGGTACATAGAGACCCAAATCAAAAATTAATTGGAAATTAAATAACATGATACTCCAAAATTGGATAGTTAGAGAAGAAATCATAGAAACAATTAACAATTTCTTTGAAGAAAATGACAACGACGAAACATCCTTTCAAACCTTATGGGATGCAGCCAAGGCAGTACTTAGAGGAAAATTCATATCCCTGAGTGCATATATTAACAAATTAGGGAGGACAGAGACCAAGGAATTGGAAATGCAAATCAAAAAACTTGAGAATGAACAAATTAAAAACCCCCAGAAGAAAACCATACTAGAGATCCTAAAAATTAAGGGAGAAATTAATAAAATCGAAAGTGACAGAACTAGAGCTAATAAAGAAGACTAGAAGCTGGTACTTTGAAAAAACAGACAAAATAGACAAAGTACTGGTTAATTTAATTAAAAAAAGGAAAGAAGAAAGGCAAATTAACAGCATCAAGGATGAAAAGGGGGACATCACCTCCAATGAAGAGGAAATTAAGGCAATCATTAAAAACTACTTTGCCCAACTATATGGCAATAAATATACCAACCTAGGTGATATGGATGAATATTTACAAAAATATAAATTGCCTAGACTAACAGAAGAAGAAATAGTTTTCTTAAATAATCCCATATCAGAAAAAGAAATCCAACAGGCCATCACAGAACTTCCTAAGAAAAAATCCCCAGGGCCTGATGGATTCACCAGCGAATTCTATCAAACATTCAGAGAACAGTTAACCCCAATACTATACAAACTATTTGACATAATAAGCAAAGAGGGAGTCCTACCAAACTCCTTTTATGACACAAGCATGGTACTAATTCCAAAGCCAGGCAGGCCAAAAACAGAGAAAGAAAACTACAGGCCAATCTCCCTAATGAATATAGATGCAAAAATCTTAAATAGGATACTAGCAAAAAGACTCCAGCAAGTGATTAGAAGGGTCATCCACCATGATCAAGTAGGATTTATACCAGGGATGCAGGGCTGGTTCAACATTAGGAAAACTATCCACATAATTGACCACATCAACAAGCAAACCAACAAGAACCACATGATTATCTCAATAGATGCAGAAAAAGCCTTTGATAAAATACAACACCCATTCCTACTAAAAACACTAGAAAGCATAGGAATAGAAGGGTCATTCCTAAAAATAATAAACAGTATATATCTAAAACCATCAGCTAATATCATCTGCAATGGGGATAAACTAAATCCATTCCCATTAAGATCAGGAGTGAAACAAGGATGCCCATTATCACCTCTATTATTTGACATTGTATTAGAAACACTAGCAGTAGCAATTAGAGAAGAAAAAGAAATTGAAGGCATCAAAATAGGCAAGGAGGAGACCAAATTATCACTCTTTGCAGATGACATGATGGTCTACTTAAAGAATCCTAGAGACTCAACCAAAAAGCTAATTGAAATAATCAACAACTTTAGCAAAGTTGCAGGATACAAAATAAACCCACATAAGTCATCAGCATTTCTATATAATTCCAACACAGCTCAGCAGCAAGAACTAGAAAGAGAAATCCCATTCAAAATTACCCAAGACAAAATAAAATACTTAGGAATCTATCTCCCGAGACAAACACAGGATCTATATGAACACAACTACAAAACACTTTCCACACAACTAAAACTAGACTTGAACAATTGGAAGAACATTAACTGCTCATGGGTAGGACGAGCCAATATAATAAAAATGACCATCCTACCCAAACTCATCTATCTATTTAGTGCCATACCCATGGAACTTCCAAAAATTTTTTTTACTGATTTAGAAAAAAACATAACAAAGTTCATTTGGAAGAACAAAAGATCAAGGATATCCAGGGAATTAATGAAAAAAAAAATACAAAGGAAGGGGGTCTTGCAGTCCCAGATCTCAGACTATATTATAAAGCAGCGGTCATCAAAACAATTTGGTACTGGCTAAGAGACAGAAAGGAGGATCAGTGGAATAGACTGGGGGCAAGCAACCTCAGCAAGACAGTATATGACAAACCCAAAGATCCCAGCTTTTGGGACAAAAATCCACTATTTCATAAAAACTGTTGGGAAAATTGGAGGACAGTATGGGAAAGATTAGGCTTAGATCAACACCTCACACCCTACACCAAGATAAATTCAAAATGGATGAATGACTTGAACATAAAGAAGGAAACTATAAGAAAATTAGGCGAACACAGAATAGTATACATGTCAGACCTTTGGGAAGGGAAATACTTCAAAACCAAGCAAGAATTAGAAAGAATTACAAAATGCAAAATAAATAATCTGGATTACATCAAATTAAAAAGTTTTTGTACAAACAAAACCAATGTAACCAAAATCAGAAGGGTAGCAACAAATTGGGAAACAATCTTCATAAAAACCTCTGACAAAGGTTTAATTACTAAAATTTATAAAGAACTAAATCAATTGTACAAAAAATCAAGCCATTCTCCAATTGACAAATGGGCAAGGGACATGAACAGGCAATTCTCAGCCAAAGAAATCAAAACTATTAATAAGCACATGAAAAAGTGCTCTACATCTCTTATAATCAGAGAGATGCAAATCAAAACAACTCTGAGGTATCATCTCACACCTAGCAGATTGGCTAACATGACAGTTATGCAAAGTAATGAATGCTGGAGGGGATGTGGCAAAGTGGGGACATTAATTCATTGCTGGTGGAGTTGTGAATTGATCCAACCATTCTGGAGGGCAATTTGGAACTATGTCCAAAGGGCGATAAAAGACTGTCTGCCCTTTGATCCAGCCATAGCACTGCTGGGCTTGTACCCCAAAGAGATAATGGACAAAAAGACTTGTACAAAAATATTCATAGCTGCGCTCTTTGTGGTGGCCAAAAATTGGAAAACGAGGGGATGCCCTTCAATTGGGGAATGGCTGAACAAATTGTGGTATATGTTGGTGATGGAATACTATTGTGCTAAAAGGAATAATAAAGTGGAGGAATTCCATGGAGACTGGAACAACCTCCAGGAAGTGATGCAGAGCGAAAGGAGCAGAACCAGGAAAACATTATACACAGAGACTGATACATTGTGGTACAATCGAAGGTGATGGACTTCTCCATTAGTATCAATGCAATTTCCCTGAACAATCTGCAGGGATCTAAAAAAAAAATACTACCCACAAGCAGAGGATAAACTGTGGGAGTAAAAACACCGATGAAAAGCAACTGCTTGACTACAGGGTTGGAGGAGATAAGACTGAGGAAAGACTCTAAATGAACACTATAATGCAAACTCCAACAACAGGGAAATGGGTTCGAGTCAAGAACACATGTGATAACCAGTGGAATCATGCGTCGGCTATGGGAGAGGGAAAGGCGGGGGGGGGGAGGGGAGGAAAAGAAAACGATCTTTGTTTCCAGTGAATAATGTATGAAAACGACCAAATAAAATAATATTAAAAGACAACATGGCCATCCAATGCAGCTGAGGAAGTCTCCAGGTATAACGACTTTTTGTGCCACTGGACCCAGGCTTCCAACACCGAGAGAGTGGGACTGTCTCTGTGCATCGACTTTTCCACTTAAATCTCCTTCACTCACAAGTGTCTTTGTCCACACTCATCTATCATAGATGAAAACGCACAAAGACAATCATCATCCTCGGTTACTGAGAGACTACTACTACCATAAATATATATATATATATATATATATATATATATATATATATATATATACCTAGGTGTTGGCAAAGCATTTGACAAAATCTCTCATGCTAATCCTTGTGAAAAAGATGGAGAGATATAAACTAGTCAACCATAAAATTAATTGAATTCAGAGCTAGTGGGATGACTGGATCCCAGAAGAAGTCATTAATGGCTTGATGTCAATTTAGACAAAGTTTCCAATGGAATGCTCTGAAGAGTTCTTCTTGAACCATTGCTGCTTACCATTTTTACCAGTGGTTAGATGAAGTTATAAATGGCATGCTTATCACATCAAAAACAGGGAGGGATAGCTAAAACTCTAGACAATAAAGTTGGGATCTTGATAGACAGAAACAATGGGACAAAGCTAATAAGATGAAATTTAATAGAAATAAATGTCAAGTCTTATTCTTAGGTTCATTTAAAAGAAGACCTGCTTGATCAATGACACATGTAAAACCCAGTGGAATTGTGCATTAGCTATGGGAGGGGACTGGAGGAGGGGAGGAAAAGAACATGAATCTTGTAACCATGGAAAAATATTCTAAACCAGTTCATTAAATAAAAATTTCCAAAAACAAATAAAAAGAAAAGAAAAGAAGACCTGGTGATTTTAGTAAACTAAAAACTCAATATTGTATAGAAGCCAAAAAAAGCTAATGTTATCTCAGGCTTCATTAAGAGAAGTATAGCATCCAAGGAAAGTGTTATCCTGTCACATTTTGCTTTAATCAGACCACATATGGAGTATTGCATTCAGTTCAGGTCACCACATTTTAGGGTGGGCGTTGATAAGCTGTATAAAATCTGTAGAAGAGAGATGAAAATAGTTTAAAATACTTGACTTCGGAGTATATGTAGATTGGCTGAAGGAAAAGGTGATATTTAATCTGGAGAAGAAAAAATTCAAGGAAGATGTCCTACTTTTTTTTTTTCTAGCACCTAAAGGTATGTCACTTGGGTGAAGGATCAGACCCAATCATTAAACTAAGCCTTCCTCAGAGAGCAAAACTAGGAATAATGGGTGGAAATTGCAAAAAGGGAAATTTAGCCCTTTGGGGAGAAAAAAACTCAGCAGAAGGTAGTACTACCCCCACATGGGCTCTAGTTCCAAGAACAAAGGATCCTCATGCACCCTCTACTCTCCCTCTATCAAAATCTGCTTAGGAAAGAATTTGACCAACTAAGATTTCAGTCTTTAAATTTTTTAAATATTTTTATTATTTATTGTATTTTAATTTAACTTTATTTTATACTTATATTCTAATGGTTTCTTTCTTAAAAGTCAGAAAAGTTTTCAATGGAGTTCTAATGCTAGAATTTCACATACCCCAAAACAAATGGGTCAGACATATTTTTTGAGCAAGGGCTTATCTAGGCATGAAACTATCACCACCTACTTTGCCTATGAAGAAGATTGACCCTAGATATCTAACACCTACTCTTCACGCCTTCATCAGATCATAGAATTAGATCCAGAAAAGAGCTCTGATACCATCTAGTTAAACCCAAGCATTTTTAAATATAAGGGACTTGAGACCCAAAGGAACAAAGTTCTTTATCCAAGGTTATCTACTTCCTGTGTGACCTTGAAGCTTCAATTTCATCAAGGTTAGCTTCTCTGACTCCAAATTCAGCATTCTTCCCGCTCTACCAATGGAAAGAATGAAAACAGGAGTCTTCTAAGTAAAGTTCATGATCAAATCCATTCAGGATAAAGCTTTGGTCTAAATTTCCCTTGCCCCTAAAGTGTAATACATATACTAACGATAAAGATAACAATAACTAGCATTTATATGGCACTTTAAGCTTTACAAGAATTCTCAACTTGTTTTATCTGATTTTGTCCTCACCCTCTGACATAGATGAAATTACTACTCCCATTTCACAGATGAGGAAACTGATACTTATGAGAATTAAGTGTTTTATCCAGTGGTTAGAAATATGGAAGGGGCAGTTAGATAGTATAGTAGATAGACAGCGAAATCTAGAGTGGGGAAGACCTGGGTTCAAATATTTCCTAGCTGTGTGACCCTGATTGCCTAGCCTTTGCTGCTCTTTTGTCTTTTAATTGATACTAAAACAGATGTTAAGGGTTTAAAAAAGAATATAAGGCTGGATTTGAACCCAGGTCTTTCTGACTCCAGGCCCAGCATTCTATTATCCCACCCAGCCGGCTCTATATTTTGTAGTTAAAAGCAAACAAACAAACATGCATTTCTTTGGATTCAGTTAAAATTTAGGATGAAGACTATTAATTAGAATCAATTTGCATAATGGATATAATTATGAGTTTGGATTCATTCAGTATGACCTAGGTTCAAATCCTGCCTATACCATGTACTTATTGTGTAACATTAATGAGCCCCAGACCATATCTAATAAGTCACAAACCAGGTCAAAATCTGTGTTGGAGAAGGAAGTTTCCATATCAATATTTTCCTTTCTTGGCCAAATCCAAGAGCCTTCCCCTCCTAAAGTAAGGATGGGCAGAACCTGACCACCATGAGCAAGCAGGAGCTTGTCATTACATACAGAGTGGTTTGCATCTCAAATAAACCAAGTGTGAAGTTCATTGTAAAGGATACCAAAGATTAGAACCTAACCTAGAAACTTTCCCCCATTCCAGCTCAAAACAACCAGCTGATCAACTCTCTCACTGATATTGGACCAAGAGCTTCTTAGAGAACCATAGCTTCAAGTGCCCTTTCCACTAGGGCAGCTAACTACTAGTCAACTGTCACCCAATACCTGAACAAGCTATCCAGCTTAGTGACCCATGGGTTCCAGGATCTGTCCCAGGAAAGACAGCATCACTGGCCAAGCTATCTTCCCTCTCCATCTCTTACCACCTCCCATGGTAGACTTAATGCTAGCTCTCTCTCAGTTATCATCCTCCACCTTATTCTTCTCTGCACTCAGAGAGTCTTCCTTCATCCCTCTGAGTACCTTGGGAACTTACTATCCATGTGATCTTGAATAAGTCACTTCCACCCTCTTGCCTCAGTTTTCTCATCTGTAGAATAAGGAATGTGGTTGGGAATTGTGTGTGGAGAATGATGCTTCTGTCTTTAAATTTAGGATTCCTTAATTATAGATCTCTTCCTCTTTTATTCCTCCCATTTTCTGATGATCACTGAAATCTAGCTTCCTTTCCATTTGTCACCCTCTCCAAAACTCACTGCTCTGTGACTTGCCTCAATACCCAAGGCCAAGAGGAGGTAAGGGCTGACTTCTTGCATTTCATTGCCACTTTCAAACACTCCCTCTGCCATCATTATTAAGCAACTGTTTTGCCTTCTTTAAAATTCATTTCATCTCATCCAAATTCTTAATACTGTCATTTAAAGACTTCCGAGTTACTCTACCTTCTTCCTAGTTAGTTTTGTATGAGGGTCCCACTCACCATCTCAAAATACCCCTTCTCTCTTCAGATAGCCTACTTGCCTAGTTTTCAGCATCTCACCCACTCAACTCCCATGATTTGTCTCCACTCTACCTCAACCACCAACAGAAGTAGCCGTAGCTTAGCCAACTTCCTCCCCCCTCACCCCATCTCCTCACTCAATTGAATTTGTCCCAGATGCAAGCGTTCCTCATCATGACTGCCAGTAGCATCCATTTGCTGATTCAGGCCACGTTCTATTGAGTGATTCCAAATGGAACCCTTTCAAAGACCTCGGCATCTTTGATTTTCCCATGCATGACCTTGATTTCCTCATCATTATTCCCATTGCCTGTGAATCAAATTCTAGGACATGGGCAGAAGTCATGTTTTCTGGAGAATTGCAGTTGGATAGTTTATCATCTGAATACCCCCCAAACTGACTCCCCTTTCTCTTTCAATGCCAATCAAGAACTCCTCGAGTTACCTCCAAGGAACGCAAAACACTGCCAGATTCTGTCAGATTAAAATATGAGACAAATTAACCCTCATTAGGAAAATGCACCTGCAACACAGTCTACCAACTGTGAAAAAGCAACTGTCCACAGATCTGAGTCCATATTGTCTTCACCCCTCATTAAGCAAACCCTCTCAATTTTGCTGAGCAGTCAATGGCCGTTAGAGGCTTTGCAAAAAGCATCTCTGGCTTGACCTCATAGAGAAAGACCTTTTTGACAAGTTAGGACTTTACAATGGAAAAATAAAATAATTGCTGAGTAAAATGGGAATCAAAATTTAATTTCTAAGAAGCCACTTTTTCTGAAGAAAAAGAAACCTATAAAAATCACTGGAGTTCCCAGCTAGTCCACCTCCAGTTTTTTTAAATCAGTTTTAAAGGTCACTTTCCTCGTGGAAATCTTTGAGTGTTCAGTAACTCAGACCAGAGGCATCATATGCTCTGGTTAAATTAAAGTTTTAAGTCACAGTCCAAAAACAGTCTATTTTCTTCCAAGGTGAGAGATTTTATTTTTTAAATCAGGAAAAATAAACTTTGCAAGATGTTCTTTCTAAGAACACCCATAGCATAGTAGACAATATACTAGACTTGGACTCAGGATAATCTGGATTTGAATCCCATCCCAGACATTGTATAGTTGTGTGACCCTGAGCAAGTCTCACAACCTCCATTCCCCTCAGTTTCCTTGCCTACAAAATGGGAATGATATTAATAATTCTAGCTATTGCCTCTAAAAGTTGATGTGAGAATCAAAAGAGCTTTGTGTGTGCATATGTATGTAGGTAATGTTTCGTAAAATTTAAATATCACTTATTATTATCAGAAATGTACAGGAGAATACATTCTATCCAGTTTTGTCTCCTAGGGTCCAAAAGTACCATCCTTTGTGATAGTTAAAACTGTTCACTGCTCAAAAGAACAGGGACAAACTCTTTTTTTTTTTTTAAACCCTTACCTTCCGTCTTGGGAGTCAATACTGTGGATTGGTTCCAAGGCAGAAGAGTGGTAAGGGCTAGGCAATGGGAGTCAAGTGACTTGCCCAGGGTCACACAGCTGGGAAGTGTCTGAGGCCAGATTTGAACCTAGGACCTCCCGTCTCTAGGCCTGGTTCTCAATCCACTGAGCTACCCAGCTGCCCCCCAGGGACAAACTTAATGGCTAATAAGGCATGGTATAATCATTGAGATCTAGGCTCAATTTTTGGCTCTCACACTTATAAGCTGGGTGAGTTCAGGCAAGTCTCTTTGCCTCTGGATGCCTCAGTTTCTCGTCTGTAAAATGGGGCCAGTGTTATAGATTCGAAGAATTTACTTCTCACATCTGTTGGGCAGATGGTGCTTTAAAAAAACCTTCTGATGCTATATATGTAAGAAAGCGTTGTTACTCATAATAATTTGTTACTATGAACCAGCATGGATGGACTTGCATTCTGCACTGCTGGAGAGAATCATTACATAGATGAGATCCAGAACCTCCTGGATGGAGCCCTGACAGGCCACCTTCCCTGTTCTTTGGGTGGGATTTTTGAGCTTGACTTAGAGCAGCTCTCTCACCCCCAGAATTGAAACAAACCTATAGGGACCACAAGTGAGAAGGCTTCCAGCTTCATTTTTTGCAAACTTGCCTTGCCTCTTCTTCTCCTCATCCATCACCTGTCCTGACCCACTCTAAGGAGAACAACTGGCAGGTGTCGTATTCTGCAGATGCGATGAACTCAGGCCCACACACAGCTATGCACAGGTGATTCACAGGTGTTCCAGCATGTATCTGCCAACAAGGCAGCTAATAGTCGACTTTCCTTCTCCCTTGGAAGATCAAGGGGGCAGGACAGAGAGATGAAGGACAACAGGGAAGAACCATAAGGAAAAAGGAAGGAGAATACACCCAGACCAGGTGGACTTCAAAACTAGTAAGAAGACAAGTACCACACTGGATTGGACCTGTGGTCCAAGCAGCCCATCATTTGTGCCTGACAATGGCACCAGCCTTCTTTCCCTTGGATTCCTTTTCTTGGAAACGTCTTTGCAAATTCAGAGGCTTGAACTTACTAGCAGGTGCAAAATCATGACATAAGGTAAGAAAAGAAAGAATAAAAGAGAATGCAACCTCCATGAATCTCCCATCTACACAGCTAAGGGAAAAAGTTGTACAGAAAAGCCCTTGTTTGGAAATTTAATCACTTCCTTCCCTTCCTGAACTCCTATATCATTCTCAAAAAAAATCACTGATTCTTTGTCTCCCACAGTACCCATGGATTGACTTCCCAGAGTCTCTCTCAGAAATACTCATTTGCAAGGACAGTCCTGGGTTCTGTTGTAAAACACTAATGGTGCACTTGTGGAAGCCTCTCGGATCTTTTTGTGATGTCATAGGCCTGTTTTTTCAACTGTAAAATGAGGGGATTGGACTGGATGGCCTCTGAGTTCCTTTCCCACTTCAGATCAATGATCCTATGATCCTCTTTCAGACACTAGCATCTCTTTCTAGATACTCTCAGACATGCCACTATGCCATAAATCCCAGGATCTTTCTTACCAAAGCCTCAGACTTTGGAACTTTATCATCCCAGTTTCCTATCTCTATCAAAACATACCTTTCCCAAACCCTTTTATCTCTATGCCCTTAAGCTAACAATTATATTATCAAAACTCAGGAGGTCTGACTCAAGCACATCCCTTTAAGATCCAGAGTTCATAAGGCCAGAACAAGTCTTGCAAAATGGAAATGGGATGGAGATATCACAGTCAATTCTTTCTGGAGCTGACCTACCGCCCCACTGGCTCTAGTCCATTCTACCTCTGACCTGTTTTCTTTCTGAGTATCTCTACTGTCAGAACAAATATCCAATTTCCTGGGTTCCTGAGATGGAGCTGAATATCAGACCTAGATTTGCCTGCTCTGTTTTCCAACTTAGAAACCAGACCCATCCACTCTCCATGGAAACTCCCTTAATAGGAGGTCTTTAGTTGAAGCCCTTCTTTGTAATCTATCCACTATCTACTGCTTTCCTTGAGCATCTTGAGCCTCCCCACCATGAATTTTCCAAGCCTCAGCAATCCCATTGGGTTCCAAGTTCTCTTCCAAGGAAGGTGAAAATAGATGGAAATATTAGCCCTCCAAAATATAATATTTGTGTTTTGCATGGTAGTAACCCAGATCAAATTGCTTCCCATCTCTGGAAGTTACGGGAAACTATGGGGGAGACAATTTGGATCATATAACTTCAGAAAACTTGTGTAGAAAGTTGTTATTACATGTAATTGATAAAATACATCTTTGTAAAAAAAATTAAAATGTTAACTCCAAATACAATATTTGCATTTTAGCAAGTGGCAAGTCAGTTTCCTCATCCGGAAAATAAGAATAATAACACCTACCTCATAGGATTGTTACAATAAATAAATGAGAAAATATTTGTAAATGACTTTACAAATTTTAGAGCATTATCTAAATGCTGGTTGTTGTTGTTCAGTCCTTTCTAACTCTTTATGACCCCATTTGGAGTTTTCTTGGCAAAAATGCCATTTCCTTTCCAGCTCATTTGACTGATGAGGAAACTGAGGCAAACAGAGTTAAGTGAATTGCCTGTGGTCACAGCTAGTAAGTATATGAAGTCAGATTTGAGTTCAGGTCTTCCTGATTCCAGGCCCAGCACTTTATCCACTGTACCACTAGCTACCCTCAAAGGAAGCTGAAAACATAACTACTAATCCATTTGTCTACTTTCCTGCCCATATGCATTTTTATGATAATAATCTACCAATGTAGCCAGGGTACAGATGATGAGAACATTAGAATTCAGCAGTCAGACTTTCATGGGCAATATCCCATAGTAAACTTCATCTTTATCATCACCCAATTGATGGAAAGATAGAGGGAATATGAGATCCTATTGTTTGCCATCTGTGAAAAGGGATTTGGTTCAGCAGAGGAAAATGCTGCCTTCTATGCTCTCATTCAATAAGGAGTTTCCCATGTATTGGGGGAAATTATTCAAGATTTCTCAAAAAGTCACAACAGAGGTAACCTTATTCCTGACCCCTCTGATCACTGATAGAAAACAAGGCATAAAAGGGGGAAACACGTGCTTCCCAAAGGTTTATACCACAGTCACGGAAGAGATGCAGCACAGAATCCATCTAGATTCCCTAGAGAGGAAGACTTTGTCCAGATGTTCCCATTTGCAGATGTTGTGCTAATTGCATCAAGCCCTGTGTCCTGGGCAAGGATTGACTCAGGCTAGGCTCTTGGTTCAGCTCAAGACTGGAACCAAATGAGACATACCTTAGACTAAATAATATTTTACAAAAGACTTGATGTAATATGGAGAGGATATTCAGCAGAAATACAACATTGGTTTGGGAAGGCAGAGCCTCTCTCCCCCTCCCCTCCACATTTGCTATAGGGGGATCCTCCCAGTTGGAAAGGTGGTGGAGATGCAAAGCAGTGGGACATTGGTCAAGCCTGAGTAGTAGCAACTTTGCACACAGAGAGCATTTGTGTTTTACATCCATGATGTTTATGGCTCATGCCTTAATCCCCTGTAAACATTTGGTCTCAAGGATAATTTACTTGCTTTAAAAAAAAAACCCTTACCTTCCCTCTTAGAATTAATACTGTGTATTGATTCCAAAGGCATAAGAGTGGTAAGGGCTAGGCAAATGAGGTTAAGTGACATGTCCAGGGTCACCTAGTTCAGAAGTTTCTGAGGTCTGATTTGAATCCAAGACCTCCTGTCTCTAGATCTGGCTCTCGATACACCAAGTCACCTTCCTGTCCCTATTTAATTGTCTTTCAAAAAAAATTAAATGGCAAAGGAAAGGATTCCCCAGTATCCTTATTAGTAGTGGATGTTGCTACTACTCCAGAACCCTCAAATATTACAGCATCTCTCAAATGCAATCTGTAATTACTCTAAAGAATTGGCCTTTCTGCTCAGGAAAAATCAAATGCAGAAAGAGTACCTGCTCCCCAGATGATATGTAGTTGGATGAATATCTATCAGACTTGTCCAATAGAATATACTTATCTTAGCCAGGTTGTGCCATTGAACAGTGAGTTAATTTGGCCTTAGAACTGAACATAAGAAAAAGAGGTAGTAAGATTGCTTTGCTTCTTTTAATGACTTGAAACAAAAGCCCAACTTTTTTCATACCATTAATCTGGCAGTATTGCACAGTAAGTCACAGAATGCTCTAGTCTCTGAAGAAATGAAAGCGAAAATCACCCAAAGGGCAATGGAGAGGCACGTGGTGCCCTTGTGAGCAAGGCATTACAAAGAAAAATTATGAAGGTGATAAAGGTAAAGGATGTTGTCAAAGAAATGTGTGAGTGAAAAAGAATATGGTTCTTTCCCCTGAGATTATCTCCAATTTGTCCTATAATATCTCATTTGTACATAGTCATTTGCATGTTGTCTCCTCCATTAGACTATGAGCTACCAGAAAGCAGGGATTGTCTTTTTCCTTTCTTTGCATCTCCAGACTTTTTATTTCAAAGAAAAGATTATTCTCATTAAAATGACTTGGCAATTTTTCCAACATAATCCAACCCACGATTATTTTAAACAATTCTGGATCCAATTCATCATCCATTATCAGTGTCTCTCAAAATATTTTTACTGCTCAACCATTCTCCAGGTTTTCTTAGTCTTGACAGCAAACATTTTTTTATCCACTGTGTTTTTCTAGTATAGATAGTTAAGAGAATTCTTCTGAGTAATTATAAATTTAATTTAGGAAAATGCTTGTCTTAGTGTTCTCAGGTTTGATTTAATCAGCAAAATGTCAATGGTAAACAAGAGCATCTAAAGGACTTCTATATGGACTTAGAAAAATGATCTAATTCACCTCCAAAATGTATACTTCTCTGGATATCCTTCATGATATTCAGAAATGCCTGTGGAGTCCATGTCTCAAAATAGTGAAAATAGTGCTAGTTTTGAACAGAAAAGGTCTGGGTTTTCACCTTACTATTAGGATAAATGGGGTGTTCAGAGAGGACTAGAACCTCTGATATGAGGGCTTACTGAGTCCTTGAGCTGCTCATCCACTTTTGGTGCCCACCTTTCACCCAACTCTCATTTGTGGCTGCAAGAAGCTGTAGCCTGCACAGTGGCCATATCCTGATAAAACTATCAGAGCAGATGAGCTAAACCATGTTGAGAGTAACAAGTAGGGCTCAGACCCATTGGTGAATTAGGGGAATGTCTACCACAAGTACCTGCAGAGGAATGGGTGACTGAGAACAATTTATTTCAAAGACTATGAAAACAGCTGAAGTAGGTATGTTGGAGCACTTAAAGCTTTTTAGACCTTGAAGACACCAAGGTCATCTACTTGTAAAGCCATGGCCAGTCTTTATGACTTTTATATTGCGACTGGACTTGGATGACTCTGGAAGAGAAAGTGAGGCTGACAACAGTGCAAGTCAAAGGTCGCATCACCCATACCATTTTTGCACTTTACATTTTACTGTTTCATTGGTTTACTCTTCAATTATTTTATTTTTTACTATTTACATTTTACTGTTTCATTGTTTTATTCTTCAATTATTTTATTTTTTACTATTTACATTTTACTATTTCATTGTTTTACTCTTCAATTATTTTATTTTTTACTATTTACATTTTACTGTTTCATTGTTTTATTCTTCAATTATTTTATTTTTTACTATTTACATTTTACTGTTTCAATGTTTTACTCTTAAATTATCTATTATTATTTTATTTTTTACTATTTACATTTTACTATTTCATTGTCTTACTCTTCAATTATTTATTATTATTTTATTTTTTATTATTTACATTTTACTGTTTTATTCTTCAATTATTTTATTATTCTTTTATTTTTTTACCATTTACATTTTACTATTTCATTGTTTTTACTCTTCAATTATTTTATTGCTATTATTTTTTTTATATACCTTGAAGTCCTGTGGTGATGGGCTAATGGCAAAGCAGCAAGCACAGACACAGTGGGAGCTACAGTCACAACCCTGCACAAAGGAAGCCCAGGGCATAGGGTCATCTTTTCACTGGACTGAAGCAGCCGTGAGATTTGGCAGCCTCCAAGGTATCTGAGTGGCCTCTTTTTCTGGGCCACACTGCTCAGCTTCTGGTGTAAGGATGGGAATAAAAAGGTGTCTTAAAAATTATCAGCTTCATCTACCCTCATCTGCTGTACAAAAAAGCATTTTTGGCATGCACGTGAGCCTCAAGTTATTATTTGAACATGGTTAATATTTCTTCTTATTCCCCAATATCTCAGTTATTGTTATAGGAGAACAACTGCTCCTTCTGCCTGATAAAAAAGGTTTGTCAAGAACTGTTTTGTGTAGCAAAAGGAGGAATGTACATAACTTTTTTCAAAATGATTCCACTCCCCATTAGTACTTGGAATATGCACATGATTATGGTCACCATGAAATCCAGTAGACTCAAAGGACAGATAGTTCTCGATGTCAGAAAATTCAGCAGGTTATCACATCCAAAGAGTGAAGCATCCTAAGTGAAGCAAGGCCGGCAAATGAAGGGAAGCTTACTGAAGGTAACTAGATATACATTTTTCTATAGTGGCCTCCATGATAAGGAGTACCATGGAATTGGTGTGCATTTTACAATCAAATCTAACCCATTCAATAAGCTTGTGTGCCTCCCTAAGGAAGTGAACAGGCTCATGACCATGTAATTGCCACTTGCTGGAAAGTACCCAAGCAAGTTGCAACCACCATGGCAAACCTTGATGAGGTCAAGAAAAATGTTATAAAGCCCAGAGACCCTCATCATCATTGTACCAAAAGAGGATAAATTTGTAATGCTGGGTGACTATAATGCAAGCATAGGTCCAGACACACAGACAGGCAGAGAGTCCTTGGGAGGGATGAAGTTGGAAATAGCAAGGACAATGGTTAATTACTACTGAAGAGTTCTACATCTCCTGACCTTCTCATCACCAACACTCTTTCATTTACCTAAATACAATAAAACTTTATGAATGAACCCTTGCAGTAAGCTTTGGCATTCAATAGACTATGTGATTGTACAGAGAAGAGACAGCCAGGATGTGAGTGACTAAGAAAAGGTGTGGTGCAGAGTGCTGGATGGATCACAGATTTATCCTCTCCAAGCTAAACATTTACATGCAACTAAGCAGTGGCCCTAAGGCAAAAGGATTATCAAAAGACTCAACATCAACAGAGAGTTTGTTGTTGACTAGGAGGGAATGCTGACCCCACACACAGTTGGCAACAGTGGAGCAGAAAAGAAGTGGGTAGCTTTCAGAGATTTGATATACAGTGCCACATTTTCTCATCGGGTCCAGAATACTCACAAACATCAGGACTGGTTTAATGAAAATGAATGGGAAATTCATAAGCTACTAAATGAAACTTCATAGGGTTTACCAGCAGGATCGTTTGTCAGTATTTATATCCATTAAAAGTAAAATGCAAAGCCTAGAGAGATGCAGGTAAGAAGTAAGAAGGCAAATGAAATTCAGTTTTAAATGATAGTAACAATCCAAAGTGCTTACAATGTCCTCAAGTCTACTTTTGGGCCAAAGACCTCTGGAGCATCTCATCTACTCAGCACTGATAGAGCCACCTGACAAACTATGATCTATATGATCCTAGGGGCTCAGGCTGAACACTTGCATAGTACTCTCAACAGACTGTCATCAACTAATGCTGAAGTCATTGACCATATATCTCAAGTTGAAGTCAATACTTCTCTTTCCAAATTTCCAATTGAAGAAGCGGTTTCCAATATCAATAGGCTTCACTCATGGGCAAAGCTCCTGGTGGTGATTCCACTCCAGCAGAGATTTACAAAGCAGAAGGTCCACTGCTCAAACAAAAGCTGGCTGAAATCTTCCAGGTTATAAGGGGAGAAGAGGTTATCTCCCAGGTTATCAAGGATGTCTATCTCTATAAAGGAAAAGTCAATAGGTTGTCCTATAACAAACACAGGAAGGTCTCTCTATTAGTCATTGCTGACAAAATTCTTGCCAGAATTATCCTTAATAGGTTGATCCTTAACAGGTTGATCACCTGGAAGATAGTCATCTTCCCAAGAGCCACTGTAGCTTCAGAAAGGACTGAGGAAGAATCAACATGATGTTCGGTGCCTGACAACTCCAGGAGAAAGGCCAGGAGCAGATTTTTGCATAAGATTCATTGATCTGACCAAAGCCTTTGCTAGACATGGCAAAATTTGGTTGCCGGAGAAGTTCAACAGAAGTTCACCAGCTTCATGAAAGCCTGGTCTTACAAGATCTAGACAATGGGCGATATTCTCTCTCTTTTCCCCAGTCACCAGTGGAATCAAGCAGGGCTGTAAGTTTGCTCCCATGCTTTTTTACATGATCCTTTCAGTGACATTGTAAGATACCTCCAAAGAGGATGAAAATGGCATCAAGGTCAGCTACCACCTGACAGTAAAGTATTAATTTGAAAAGAATACAAGCAAAAACTAAAGTGGAAGAAGAATTGGTGCCCAACTTTCTGTTTGCCAACAATTGTGCACTCGATGTAGCCTCTAAGGCTGAGATGCAATAGAATAGGAATTGATTCTCTGCTGCTTGTGCTAATTTTGGCCTGACAGTTAAACACCAAGAAAACAGAGATTCTACACCAGCCATCCTCACGCCATCTGTATGTGGAACCATTGATTATAGCAAATGGAGAAATTTTGAATGCTGTGGATATTTTCACCAACCTTAGCAAAATACTTTCCAGGGATATATACATAGATGATGCTAAACTAAACTAAACTAAAAATGCTGGGGAGGATCTGAAGGAAAATATGAGAAAGAAGAGGTATTAGGCTGCCTACAAAACTGAAGGTCTACAGAGCCATTGTGTAGCCCTCATTATTGTATGCCTGTGAACCCTAGACAGTCTACCAATGCCATGCCATAAAATTGAACTGCTTCTGTTTGAATTGTCTTACGGAGGTTCTGAAGATCACTTGGCAAGAAAGAGTACTGGATCCTGAAGACCTTTCTTGAGCTGAACTACCAGGCATTTCTACTACAAAGAGTACAACTCCAATGGGCTAACCCCATGATTCAAATGCTAACATACATTTGCCTAAAAGTCTGTTTTCTCGACAACTCACACTAGGCAAGAGCTCACACAAAGGGCAATCCAAGGACCCTTTCAGAACTCTCTGCAGAACTTTAGTATTGATTGTGAGACATGGGAGACACTGGCCTATGTCCAGTATGGCATGCCCACATCAAAGAGGGTGCTGTGCTCTTTGACTGAAGCAGAATTTTAGTAGTTCAAAAGAAAGGTGAGATGGGCAAAC
The DNA here is from genome assembly GCF_027887165.1 of Monodelphis domestica. Classification (NCBI taxonomy): domain Eukaryota; kingdom Metazoa; phylum Chordata; class Mammalia; order Didelphimorphia; family Didelphidae; genus Monodelphis; species Monodelphis domestica. The sequence continues at coordinate 37,088,944 of NC_077233.1, read as the reverse complement.
TTAGAGACGCGTCTGTCCCAAATGTTCATTCAGACTATTTGTGCTTGACCTGTGGTAGAACCTTCCAAGCCCTGTTGGTCTGACCAGCCACAGTCACTGTATGTACATCGACCCCAATATGGTGATGGCCTCTTGGTGGGCTTCAAGTACAAAGGCCAACAATGGAGGAAAGGCTTGCTATTTGTATGCCCTTGGCCAGGTGACAATCTTTCTTGAGCTCCCTCAAGTTTCCTCTTCTCTAAAATGAGGGACTTGCGATTTTCAAGGTTTCCTCTGTCTATGACCCCTTGTGTTATGTCTCACTTGTTATTAATAATCAACTATCTAAGGAATTTTATTTCTGTTGTTACTTCTTTTGAAGAACTGTGTTTGATATCAACATAGGCTTGGGAAGCACTTTACCAGAAGAGATTTTAATTCAGCTTTGTAGTCTGCCAAATCAAACACTTTTGATAATCGTAATACACCTGCCCTCATACGTTGTCATTCTCTGAAAGAGTCCTGTGAAGTTCATGCTGTTTGAGCAGAGTGGCTCCTGAATGGCTGAGAGGCAGTCAAGTAACTGCCCTGCCTGTGTGGATGGGGTTGTCATGTGGTCCATTCAAAATACATACTCTACACTTTTTATTTTAAACCCTTACCTTCCATCTTGGAGTCAATACTGTGTATTGGCTCCAAGGCAGAAGAGTGGTAAGGGCTAGGCAATGGGGGTCAAGTGACTTGCCCAGGGTCACACAGTTGGGAAGTGGCTGAGGCCAGATTTGAACCTAGGACCTCCCATCTCTAGACCTGACTCTCAATCCACTGAGCTACCCAGCTGCCCCCCATACTCTTCACTTTTCAGCCAATTGCAGAACTGTAAAGAAAGTATGGTCAGCTGCTATAGAAAGTGTCTGTCAACAGTTGTCTGTTCCCTTTTAATTAATATCTTTATCAAAGACATCTTTGCTAGATGTGTATATTATTCTCAAAAAAAGTCATAGGTATGGAAAAGTTGGCATGAATCAATATTTTTGATGTTTTCTGATTCTTTTTGGTAAGAATAAGATCAGTCAATCAATAAATATTTACTAAGCACCTACTATGTGCTAGGTACTATACGAAGTATTGGAGATCCAAAAAAGGTAAAATGCAGTCCCTGCCCTTAAGGAGCTTGCAATCTAATGGAAGAGACAACATGCAAACAGCTATATACAAACAAGATGTATAGGGCATAAATAGGAAGTAACTAACAGAGGGAAGGTACAGGAATTAAGAAGGATCAGGGAAAACCTTCCTTTAGAGGAGAAATTTTAGCTAGGATCTAAAAGAAACCAGGAAGTTAGGAGGCAGAAATGAGGAAAGAAAGGATGTCCAGAATTGGAAGCACAAACTTCCTTTGAATAGATTTGGTCTAGTCTAGTGGTTCTCCTCATCTTTGTTTTTTCCTCTTTAATGCCACAGAGCAAGGATTTCTAAGAGTTCTTTTTAGGACTCAATGGACGTTAGAGTCCAAATGTAGTAACTCCACTGTCATTGATTAGGAAAAAAATAATCCAATATAGAAATCTTTACAGATGTTTTCCATTTTTCACCTACTCATTATCCTCCTAGTTTTAGCCTTATATTCCCAGCACAATGTGGCCTTCTTGGTTCTCCTCTCGAGCTTTCTGAAAACTTGCTTTCCTCTCCATTTCTTTTTATTGTTTTATTTCTCATAATCCTTCACTCTAAGCATATACATTTATATGTCTATGTGTGTAACATACATTTTATTGTTGTTCAATTATTTTCAGTCACGTCCAACTCTTTGTGACTCCATTTGATTTTCTTGGCAAAGATACTGGAGTGGTTTGCCTTTTCCTTCTCTAGTTCATTTTACAGATGAAGAAATTGATGCTAGCAGGGTTAAGTGACTTGCCCAGGGACACACGGTAGGTAAAGATCTGAGATCAGATTTGAGCTCAATCTTCCTGATTCTAAGTCTGTGAAAATAGCACCATTTTTTCCCTGATGTTATTTGGTGCTTGCCTTGCTCTTCTCCCTTCCCCTCCATGCCAACTCTCCTCTTAAGGAAAATACTCAAGATATACAGGCATGAGGTTTCTGTAGAGATTACAAATCTTGGCCTTCACCCTTTTCTTATGGCCAGGCATATTTTCTTACACTTCTACCTTTCATATCCCTTACAACACATATTTTACCATCGTTTCCTGTATCTGCCTTTGTTCCAAAGCCCTGGAATATCAGAGTAAATGTTGATTTAATTTAGAGGGTCTAATTAAGCTCTTCACAAAATCACTTTACCCCTTCCTGCTCCACAGCAGATGTTGTCACATAAGCTGTAGTTATTTTCGTGGTAGTATCTTCTTACAAATTCCTGTCGTGAGCACTGTAATACCAAATGACCAAATAGCTCACATAATGATGTTTCCTCTGGTCTTCAGATTCACATTAAAACCAACTCCCCCGACTTCTTTGTCTGCCTCTCCTAGGAAAACCTGGGAGTCATCCTTGCACAGAGCTACAACTCCCTTTTGTCTTCTGGTTTCGTTTACAGCAAAAATGTCGAGATTGAAACCATTCTGTTCCTCCAGTTGTATATTTGCTCGTTGGTCATGGGGAAAGGATTGTATGTTTAGAGTACTAACCAATAAATGTTTATAAGTTATCTAAAGACCATATGATTCTAAGCACCCGCTGTACCTTCGTCCATCACTCTGCATCCATCACTGCTGAAGTGAACGGAAGATTTACAAGATGGAGGGTAATCTTGTATTTGTCTTTAGACCATGAGTTACCATAGCAGCCAAAGAATTCATCCCCAAGTGATTAGCCTAATGGTGGTTAGCAGAAACAAGACATTTTCTTCCGGCTATACCTGAAGCCTTTCCAGCCAGGTAGACCCCTGTCACAAGTCATCTTCCTCTGGTGGGGCCTCTGAGAACTCAAGCTCTTCCCTATATCATACTGGGGCATCAGAATAGATCTCTGTGAATGTCCTTAATAAATGTTTGTTGAATTGGATTCTGCACATCCTTCCTCTAAAGCTGCGAGTTACAGGCTGCTTTCTTAGGATCTTGGTAATGAAGAGAGCTGTCTACAATACTGTTTTCCTGGATTACCCCCTCTAAATCCTTCTCTTTGGATTTGAGAGTCTAAGCCTACTCGAGAGACATTGCTGTATTCAGCCTTTCTCTCCAGGCTCCCCAAGATTGCAGCACAGACCTTGCATTTCATAAAAATGGCTTTCTTCTCTTCCTGAACTCATTGGGAACGATGAAACTGCCTAATGGAAAAACCCATGCCGTTCTGCAGGATATTTATATACACATAAAGCATTCTGAAAAACAGCTTCTGGACTCTCCAAGTCAAAGCACAATAAAAGAAGGTATTTACATTCCAATCATTTGCTACGCTCCAATTTTCTAATTCATTTCTCCACCTTTCCCAATCCCCAATGACAAGCTTCTTTCTCTGAATCCTGCACAAACCCAATCTCCTTTCCTACGCTCTCAACCACATATTTTATTATTGTCTTAAGGTCAATACCTTTATGGATGTGCCTTTGACTGAGCTCCTTAGATAACTTGAGGGCACTTCCTCTTTGCAGGCAATAAAAATATCCTGAGCTAGGATGTCATCAAGATGAAAGTAATTACAAGTGAAACCTACCAGAGTTCAGAGTCAAAGTTGCCTGTGCGGAAGATGAAACCCCTTACCTTGAAAATCATGGTCAGGTCCCCCAGAAGGTCAGCACGGCCAACCAGGCTGTTTCCTTTCTTCAAGCGGAGGGGCTGGAGCCCTTGGAAAAACCAGACACAAAATGGGTATCCTTCTACTTGAGGAATGATTGGGAAATGGTGCTGTATTAATGGAGCACTCTTTTGCTGTAATTAATGTAAAGAATTCAATGAAAAGTGGGAAAAGTTGTATGAATGAATGAATGCCCACAGATGTAAGCAGAACCAGGAGAGTAATATACATGGTGACTACAATAAAAACAACCCTACAGGGCAAGCTCTGGTTAATTGTAATGAGCAATCTCTGTCCCAGAAAAGAGATGATCTATTCCTCCTCTCCACAGAGAAGTGGGGGACAGCAGAAACATAATATTGCATATGCTGTTAACTTCAGTCACTGACAATTTGATTATAACCATTCCTTATTATAAGATGACAAGCAATTCCAGTATGAAAACAAAAGGTAGCAATAAAACTCGAGTTTTTAAAAAGTGACAAAGGGTACTAGGGTTAATCTTGGCCATAAATCACAAGCTTTTCTAAGAGACGCCAATCTTAACACTTGAAAATGAAAAGTTATCTTTTGGCTGGCAACTTTTCATCCTTTCTTAATGCTTCTTTTTGGACCCTTCACGGGGATTTAACTAGAATCAAACTGGCCAAGCTTACATCAAAGAAAGTCTTGTCAATTCAGTTTCATTGACATTTTCTCTTTTTCCTCCAATGAGATGTCAATGCCTAATCTTCTTGGGCAAGGTTGCTCCTCCATCATTGATTCAATGAAGCTTCTACTCACAATGTAAGTTCTGTAACTCTCAAATGCATTTGTCATGTCATGGCGATTATAATCAAAATCACAGTGATCATCATGATCATTAACAGTAGCTACTTGTATTGCTATTTTATCCGTCATTAGAAGATGAATTCCCTGAAGATGGGTGCCATGTTTTAACTATACCCTCCTAGGTCAGGTTAAGCTGAAAGTCTGAAGGATTTAACTTCGATTAACTACCCCTTGCTGTGATGTTTAATACCAATTTAGTTCAAGTGACTGAATCACTGGGCATCAATTTCTTCAGCAAAGCAGCCTTCAGTGGTGCCAATACCAAGTCTAAGAAGAGAGCTCTATTATAGCCCTGAATTAAAGGAAAGAAGAAGAGCAACAACATTTATTCAGAGCCAACTGGTCTTTACCAAAGGGTTGCCCATCTCGGCCCTGATAAGACACTTGGAACTCTCACCATAATAATGGGACACTTTTTTTCTTACCTCAGAAATGATGACAGTGGTGGAAGAAACTCTCATTTAGAAAACATCTTCTGGGAATGTAGTCCTGCGCTGTCCCTACACCTGGAAGTGACAGAGAGCTGTATGAAGCCCAGTTTGCCTAGTATCACACAGCCAGTACATTTCAAAGGAAAGAAGGAATCCAAAACTTCCTAGTTCCAAGGTGAGCTCTCTATCTTTAATGTCATGCTGATTCTTATCATTGGATAATATTTATTGGAACAGCTAGGTGGTACAGAGCCTGGAGTCACTAGGACATGAGTTCAAATTTAGATACAGACATTTTCTGTGTGAAACTGGGCACGTTATTAAAAAAACTCTACCTCAGTTTACCAATCTGTTAAATACAAATAATATCACCTACCTCCTAAGATTGTTGTTAGGATCATATGAGATAATACTTATAATGCACCTAACATGGTTCTTGGTACAGAGTACTTACTAGTATGCCAAGAATTGTATTAGGTTAGTTATTATTAATGATAATTATTCATATAACTAATTAATATTAATAATCAGTTATTTATTTTTATTAATGTTATTATTGCTTACTCATATGACTCCTTAAAGCATGCAAAGTATTTTATATGAGTAATCTATTTTGAACCTCACAATAACACTGTTAAGCACCACAAATATTATTTACTTCCATTTTACAGAAGAAAAAACGGAGGTCTAGAGGGCAAATGACTTGCCTTCAGCATACAGTAACAGAGGCAGAATCTCAACCCAGATATTTCTGACTCCAACACCAGAAGGCCATTCATGACTCCACACCTCTTTTCTACAGAACCATGATGAAGCATCTTCATGGCAGGAAAAACAGCGATGAGCAGCTAGTCTTGCCCAGGGGGTTCCCAGATCAGAAGCCAGAGCCTCCCAGAGGCTTTCACTTTGTTGTCTTCCATTCAACTTACTTGGTGCCTCACATATATAATGGTCCTTCTGGCAACACTTAGACTGGCTACTTTGAAGGGGGACCCGGGGTCACTCTAGAGACCAGATGTATTTCTTTCCAGTGAAGGAAGCCAGTACAAGCTCAGGCCTGGAAAGCAGAATTTTCCCACCAAAGATGACGTAATGAGGATCTCTTAAGAGAGGACACATGGAGAGGAGGGAGATGGGGGGAAGAAGACATTCCTCTGACACATGGAGCAGCAATGGACCACACCTGGCCAGTGATGGTCACATCTTCAAATCTTACCTTCCTCAAAACCAAGCTGCTAAGGTAGACTCTGAGAGACAAAAATCAAAGGGAGAAAGAAGTTAATGTGTGTGTTTGAGTGTGGGATTATCATGGGCACTCACTAAACTCATTGGAACATGGCGGGAAAAGACAGAAGCAAAGAATTTGTGGTCTTTATGCTCTCCCCGCTTAGTACAGATGGGTACAACTGGCATCTGTTTCTAAGAACACCCTTTTATTTGGTTAACGATTGCCCCTGGCTAATCTAATCTCCTTTTTCATACACACCCCTGGGTGACTCCATTCTTTGCCTTCCTTGGTGTCCCTTGGTTAAGGGCATGAGGGCACAGAACAGCTTTGGGAGCCACATGAGAAAGTGACCTTTCCTAAAACTGGGCTGGAATCCCAACACTCCAGTGCATTGTGAGAGATTTCCTCCTCCCTGACTTGGAGCATAATTACTAGCCATTCATCATTTTTTAACTTTGCTTTCTAAGGGCAGAATTACTACAAACTTGGCACCTTTTAAATCTGCCTATCAGACCAACGATCTCATGTGGTGACCTATAGAGTTTTTACACTTAGATTTCAATATTTGAGTCTTTGGGATGTCATAAATGGGGCACATCCTCCATGAGTGCATCTCAGAACATTGTTGTGACTGTGTCTTCATGAGCTGTCTTCTCAAGGTTCTGTGACCAAAAAAAAATTAGCAGAAATCATAGATCCAGAACAAGGAAGACCTCAGAAACTACCAAGTCCAAACCCCATCCTGTAATTGAAGAGATTGAGGAAGTAGGAGTGATTTGTCCAACATCCAAAAGGTATTAAACAGCAGACTGGGATTTGAACCCAGGTCCACTGACTCTAAAGCGAATATTCCCTGTATTACACACCTTGGAAAACATTAACTGATGGTCAGCCTTCTGTAAAGGAAATTCCCACAACTCTGCAAGACTGGTCCCTAGACGATTGCTGGGTCTACATTCAACATCTTTCTGCATTAATAGAAAATGCCAGAATTTGTGTCTCACTGTCATTGCTTTTAAAAATCCAAAGTCACATGCATACACCAAAGAAATATCCATTGAGTAATCAACTGATCCTTTAAACTGCACTTACTAAGCACCATCTATTACCAGAGATTGTGCTGGATACTGAGTCAAAGACAAATGAAACAATCCTCACCTTCGAGAAGTTTATCTCCTATCCAGGAAATAGTAACACAAATAAAAGAATACAAAATAAATATAATATAGTTTATCTTCTATCCAGGAAATAGTAACAAATAAAAGAATACAAAATAAATATAATACAGTTTTTTAGAGGAAGGAGAAGCACTGGCAACAAGGAAAATAAACTGCCTCATGGAAGAAGGATCATGTGAGCTGGGCTTTGAAAGAAACCAGAGGAAAACCTAAGATAGGATGACTTAAAGTGGAAGACTTTGCATATAGCAAGTACTCGGTAAGTGTATGTTCAATTGAACCATCCAAAGTCCTACAGGCTGTCATGTCTTCTAACAGTTGAATTTAGGTGCTAAAAAAACCTGAAATAAGTAGGGATATAATGGAACCATAAACAAAACAAAACAAAACAAAAAAACAGAGGCAACTAGGTCATATTCCCACGCACTCTCCACAAAGGAATCTAGACCCCAGTCTTTTCATTTTGACTGACACCAAGAGAAAAGCCACCCCTCCCTTTACTACCATCAAGGGAACAACGCTTTCCAAAGCTCATTATATTTCCTGTTATTTTAACTATCACTGTAATTAAACTCAAAGATTTACCGCATGTGGAACTCTTGGGCCCAGGGTTTTGCTTTTTGATTTTCAGCTTATTCAACACACCCCATGCCCTTGAAATTCATTTGTCAAACAAAAGGACACCAAGACCAATCAATCATATGAGCTGGGTGGTCAGGAGAAGCCTCTAATTCTTTATCAGTAGAAGGGAGAATGTTTTCTACATTTCAAATACTCAATGTGCTTCTATATTTATGACCTGTGGCTGGAACATGCATGTATAATTTACAGAAAATATAATACAGGCAAATTGCACTTGAATCATGGTGCTAATGCAGGTAAAGTTAAATTAATTTGCCTTGAAAATTGGCCCCATATAGTCAAGGCTGTGCTATTTACCAACTGGAAAGGTCTAGAAATTGACATTTCAGACATCCTCCAATACACATCACTCACCTGGGAACCAGCCAGAGGAAGACCAGGTAGGAGCCTGCTGATGTTCAGGCCAGGGATCCTGGAAGATAGTTATTTACCTTTGCTCATGACCCCATGGCAAGCAGATGGGTGAAGATATTGTTCATCCTGTGATCATATGTAGTGAAATCTGCAAGAAGGGAGGAGCTGTGACAACCAAGGATTTTCCAGAGTATTCATTAAGCCTTTACTTTCCAGGAAACGAATGATTCGTTATGAGATTTTTTTGGTAAACCCTTACCTTCTGTCTTGGAGTCAATACTGTGTATTGGCTCCAAGGCAGAAGAGTGGTAAGGGCTAGGCAATGGGGGTCAAGTGACTTGCCCAGGGTCACACAACTGGGAAGTATCTGAGGCCAGATTTGAACCCAGGACCTCCCGTCTCTAGGCCTGACTCTCAACCCACTGAGCCACCCAGCTGCCCCCTCATTATGAGATTTTAAATACTTGTAATGAAAAGTCACATGCCATATTTAGATTTATCTTGGTCACTGCACCTTTTAAGTGCAGTTATTTTACAATAAAACCCAATTATACAATGTTTTACCAAATAATATCAATGCTGTTTATATGTGGATATATGAAAATATACTATAAGATGGCATTGATCAAATGTGAATAGATTTTACTATTTTACTTAAATCAAGGAGAGTCTATTGAACCCTTTTTCCTATAAAAAGTACCCTGGGCTTTTGCGAACAATAATTTCTAGATGTAAGTCATTGGCCTTTTTCTTTCTGGAGATCTCAAAAGGTAGCATAAGAAATACAATTAAGGTCAAACCACACTAAACAAAAAATAAATGATGCTTAGCTGATTGAAATCCTTGATTTCAGGGTCCTACCTTTTCCCTGCTCCAGCAATCAGATTATTAAATAGGCTCTAGTGGGGGGGGGGAGCAGAAGACTGGAGTTCAAATTCTGTTTCTGATATTAATAATTCCAAGTGACCTTAAGCAAGTCACTAAAGTCTATAAGCCCTCAGATTCTTCATCAGTAAATGGACAGGGTTGGGCTAAATGAACTCTATGATTTCCAAATCTGTCATCTGGGGTCCTGGGGGGATTGAACTAAATGTTCTCTGACATCCCTTCTGGCTTTACATCTTTGGAGCTCCTACCAAAGCTAAGCATAACCAGTGGGTATCTCCTGGCTGGGCACTCACTCCTCTAAATCACCCATCTTAAAGGAGAAGGAGATACTAATCTTCTTAAGCTCCATTTTTTCCCCTTGGCTCAACTTAAGAACATGACTTTCCTTTTAGCCATATTCCTCTCCTTCCATTATCCTTGTTGTTGCTCAAAGTATCCTGTTTGAAGTGGCTAAATTACTGCAAACAACAGCCTCAGGATTTTAGCCCAGGAGCAAACTACCCAAAGGTCCTTGTGAATTCCTTTCTCTGCTCTCTTTCAGAATGAAAGCCCCACTTTAGAGAAATCCCTAACAAGTTTTTGGGAAGATGAGCATCTCTGACCTGTTTAAATACTATCTATTAATGGCTTTCATTCCACTTCATCTTTATGACTCCAGAAACAATGAATACCAATCTTAACTTTTTCAAGAAATGGCCATCTTTAAAGTACTATTGAAATCAGCAAATAAACACAGCAAAAAGAATTATACACAGTGTCTACCAGCAGGCACAAGGAAACAAAGGAAGAAGGATTAAATCTTTAAAAAGAGGGATTAAAAGTCTTTTGTCACATTCCCAAAGTTCTTAGAGATGTGTTGGCCAGTCATTTTTCAGTCACTTCAGATGCTTTGGGTCCCAATTGGGGGTTTTCTTGGCAAAGATATTGGAGTGGCTTCCCATTTCCTTCTCCAGCTCATTTTACACAAGAGGAAACTGAGGCAAACAGAGCAAAGTGACTCATGCAGGGTCACATGGCTAGGAAGTGTCTGAGACAGGATTTGAACTGAGGAGTCTTCTTGACTCCAAGTCTTATACTCTATGCACTGCACCACCTACTGTGTCTCTTTTCCAACTTCCCTCTTCAGCTTCTCAAGACAGAGAGACCTCACTGCTCTCCCAGCCAGAGTCTTCTCCTCCTCTCGATTCCACTCCTGCCTTTCCACCCCCCCCCCCATCGAGGTGATCAATTTCACATATTCTTCAGCCTGGCACTTTTCTCTAGTGCCAGCCTCTGTCACACTACTTAGTCACCCACTTAAGGAATGGTTATCCCTAATAGGTGTAATATAAAGTATTTTTTCCATAGAGAAAAAGCTGTCTTGAGGCTAGCCTGCCATTCTTAATCCTCAGTCCCAGTACACATATAGTAAGAGTTGGGCAGGGGATCCCATTGCCATAGTGATGCCATGGTTTTCTCCCTGCTGCAGCTCAGCTCCTGGCTCCATCTCATCTCTTCCTTCATGCCCACTCTCCCCTTAGCCCTAACTCTAGCCTGTTGCCAAGTCATTCTAAAGATCCTCCTCCACCCTCCAGTTCAGGATAGCTGATCTTTTCCTGGCCTGGGCACTCAGCAAATCCCTGGAGCCCTAGCAATAGCTCTGACCCTGAACTTGCTCACAGGAAAGCCAATCCAAAGCCCAGTTACATGAGCATCACCTGCTTATGTTCTCTGAAACAATAGGTTCTATTTGTAAGGGAAACTGCTGGCAGTTGGCGTACACCCGGAATTCAGACAATTAGAAGATCCCTCTTTCCAACAATCCCTCCCCTGATGTGATCCGAGATAGGCTGGAGCATCTTCGGGGCTGCCAAGAACAATTTGGCAGTTGTAATTTCTTGTCTGATCCAGCCATTGCCAATTTTGGACCCAACTGGATGTGGCTGAGCAGCTGGTATAAATACTGCTGGGGACAACAAGAGGGAGGCAGACAGGGCTGGCTTTCAATCCCAGCAATCTCTGAATTTGGGCTCTCAATGAGCCGCCCTGTGCCACAAGCTCGGTGCTTTGGCCTGGATATAAAAGAGCATAGAACAAACTAAGCAATTTAGAAATAGAAAACCAAAAACCTGGACACTGAGCTACGGCCAACATCATTGGCTTTTGGAAGGAGCAGTGGGAAACAGGGAGAGAGATCATCATATTTATGAGCACCAGATGGCAGAGCAGAGGAGAAATATGGTTTTCTAGGGCCACTACATTACTCAGGAAAGAGGTTGAAGAAGTCATAGGATTTGCCTGGCAAAGGCTAGTAACAACAGGGAGGTGGGCCAGCGGGTCAACATTAAGCACATAACTCAATTCTTTTCAATAGGGAGGCACTTAATAAATAAATGCTAGTTGAATGACATCTCCAGCCCTCTCTGTTTTGATGCCTATCTAGGAGTATTCAGGACTAGCGTCAGGGGTGGGATTGATGGATTATTGCCCATTCTTATTCCTGAAAGTTATTTCTACATCTGGCTCTTGGCAAAGGATGTCTAGATATGTGTAGAAGAGAACCCTTGGGAAAATCTTGCATTTAGTGAGCTCTCCAGTAGTCTAATGAGTTGAGGTATTTATTCTATTTGCCTAACGGGCTTTCCCATCATTCTTAAATTGCCCCCTCAAGAGACCTTTCTTTTCTAGGAATAGCTCTTTGGAGAGGTCATTTCTACATTCACAGATTTCTCACACGTGTCCCCTTCTGTACACTCACAAAGCCACTACACTCCGTGACCCAGCCACCCAGCCCTCATTGCCTCCCATCTGAATGATTTCAATAGTCTTGGTCTCTTTGCCTCTTGTCCACTCCATTACATCATTCACTCAATTGCTAAAATGATTTGTTGCAAATACGCGTCGTCTCCCCTATTAGAATGTGATCTCTTTGAGGGCAGGGACAATATTTTTCCTACTGTGGTATTCCCAGGGCTCTTCATAAAGGCTCATGACTGATCTTGCTATCCCTGGTTGCAGTGGCTTCAGGGAATTAGTCAAGGAAGCTATGTTCCCCTGGTACACCACTACTGGACATAACTGCCGTTTCACTGGCTAAATAATAGGGTTAATGCCAAGGACTGGAGCTTGGTAGGAAAGCCAGATTTCAATCCAATTATGGGGAAGGTTTGGATGGATGTGGACTTGGAATCACACAGGGGCTCTCCAATCAGTCTGAGTCAGGCAGTTCAAGACCCAATAATCATAAGCAGAAACTAGAGCAGCCACTTAGGTAAGGGCTCCCCACTGGAGTAGGCAGGCTGGAATGAAGTCATGGAAAAGAAACTGAGGAAATACAGTAAAGAGAGACACACAGTAGGGTGGTTGGCAGATGTAGAGTCATAGAAGAGTGACAAGGATTGTGGAATCAGAAAAAAAAAAGTCAAAGTCGAATCACCAGCACTAGCCACAATTGCTCCAAGAAGAGTTTGGTCCAGTCAGTGATGGAGTTCTGCTACCAAGAATGATTCCTTCAAGTGTTATTTTAAGATTTCTTTCTGGAGTCTGACTCCCTGGGAAGTCCATCTACATCATAAAGAGCCCAACACATCAACATGGCTTCCACTCCCAAGCTCTGCCTTCTTTTGACCATAAGTACTCAGTATCTGTCTGAAGGCTGATCTCAAAAAAAATGCCAAATTAATATTGGTAACAACAATAATGATAATAACTAGCATTTATATAGCACCTACTATGTGTGACATACTTGATCCTCACAACCCTGAGAGGTAGATGCTATTATTATTGTCATTTTGCAATTGAGGAAACTGAGGCAAACAGAATTTGAGTGATTTGCCCAAGGTTACATAGCTAGTGAGTATCTCAAGTAAAATTTGAACTCAGGTCTCCCTGAATCCAGGTCCAGCATTCTAAGTACTACATTACCTAGCTTTCAGAATTCTAGACTTGCAGAGATCAAAGGTACCTTGAAGGTCTCCTAATACAAAGATATCTGAACAGGTATCTATTATTTTTTTCAAAAAGCTCATATTATTCTTGATGAATTCTAGTGGAAGGAGAGAGAAGAATACCTCTACCTACAAAGACAGCCCTTCTACTTGGGGGAGGTTCTAATTGATAGAATTTTTTTCTCTATATTATACCCAAGTTTACTTCACTATAAATTCTGCTAGAAGCCATCTGAAGTCTAAATAATAAAGTGGAAAAAGAATTCAATTCTAGTTCAAGTCTCTCATCTTATGGATGAGAAAACTGAGGCCAAGAAAAGGACAATGACTTGCTTAAAGTTAAGAAAGTGAAGGAAGCATGATTTGCACCCATGATTTGTCTCCTAATCCAGTGCTTTGGACACTATGACCTCTTGTGTAATCTACAATATTGTTGCCTTCTAATTATTCCCATGGGATTTGGGTACTACTTTTTGGAACCACTTTGCATAATTTAGATTACTCACCAAAGGTTTAATGGCTTTATGTTATCTTGTAAATTTGAATATAGGTCATTGGAATAGTAGTAGTAGTAGTAGTCTCTCAGTAACCGAGGATGACAATTGTCTTTGTGTGTTTTTGTGCACAAAGACATTTGTGTGTGAAAGAGATTTAAGTGGAAAAGTCGGTGCACAGAGACAGCCCCACTCTCTCAGCATTAGAAGCCTGGGTCCATTGGCACGAAAAGTCGTTACACCTGGAGACTTCCTCAGCTGCATTGGATGGCCGTGTTGTCCTTTGTGCTCCAACACGCCCTAAGCACTCCACAGTGCTTTGCTGCGTCGCCCTCTCAGCCGTTGAACCTTCTTATTGGTTTCTTCCGTCATTGGTCATTGGAATATGGCATGCAAAAATGGGAAGCATCATGGCATAATATAGAAAAGTAGGCTTCAAGAGTTAGGAAGATCTGGGTTGAGTGCCACCTATGGTAAGTACTGATTATGTAAGTCTGGGAAGGCCATCATTGCCCAAGGGAATTGTCAAGGACAGAAAGGAGTGGCATGGGTCCAAATGAATCTTCATTCCTTCACTGAGTTCCTTACATCAATGAAATCCAGAGTCTGGTATAAAAAGAAGATTAAAGTTCATATAAGAATAGGTCAATTTATATGCTAAGTTCCTGTCTTTTCTCATATATGTTCCAGAAGAAAGTAAAATCTCTGTATTAGAAGATTTATGTGCCAATAGGTAGAGTGTTCATCAAGGAGAGACTCAATAAGGCATGAGCCTGGAGAAGAGAGCAGGGACAGCCCAAGAAAGAATAAAGAGTCCTAGGAAAGATGTCTTGCACTGGAAAGATTGCATTGGAATACTAGGGGCTTCTATGGAGACTTGCTGGCCTGACCAAAATACTGGGAACTTGTTGGCCATGCAAAGCAGGAAGAAGAGATAATATGTGGAATTTAAGGAGAATTTAAAGATCACCTAGTGTTAATCCAAACTCCTTCCCATTTTATGGATTAGAAAACTAAGGCAAAGAGAGATAATGATTTGCCCAAAATCAAGTAGGTAGCAAAGTCAAAATCTGAACCCAACTTCTCTGGCTCCTAATCTAGGTGGGCACAAAGCTAAGGCTAGTGAAGAAGAGAATCTGTCAGAGAAAACTTAAAACTAAAGATTATAAGTGATCCTGGAGACTTGTATATATTGGAGAGATTCATGGCTGCTCACTACATGATTTGTATTGTACTTCCCTGGTTTCCATTTTTAATTAAAACTTTCCTCTCTATATAGAGGTTTTTAATCTTTTTTGTATTATGAACTCAATTGGAAGGCTTGATAAAATCTATGTACTCCTCAGACTAATTTGTTAAATTCATCATTGAAGGAAATTATTATAAATTTATTCTTTTCACCCACCATAAAAATAAAGATATAGTGTTTCTCATCCAAGTTCACAGACCCTACAAAACCTCCACATGAATTATTTGTGACAGGAGGGAAGGGTCTCTGGATTCTGGAATAAGAATTCCAGAGCTTTCATCTTGGAAACTGCCTATTTGTAAGTTGCAAGTTGACATGAATAGACCAGGGGGTAGCAAACCACACTGATTTAATGGCAAGATCTATAGTTTGGTCCAGATCTGTGATTTCATTGTACCTACAGATGCCAGTGAGAAAATACCCACCAGGTGTTTGCGGGTGGCACAATGGATAGAGCCCTGGGGTTGGAATCAGGATGATTTCTCTTCCTTAATTCAAATCTGGCCTCAGATACTTACTACCTGTGTGACCGTGCACAAGTCACTTATATCCTGTTTACCTCAGCTTCCTCATCTGTAAAATGAGTTAGAGAAAGAAATGGCAAACCACTCCAGTATCTTTGCCAAGAAAACCCCAAATAGGGTCACAGAGAGTCAGACATCCCTGAAAAATGTTGGAACTGAACTGGATGCAGAGAGACCATTGTCCTGTGGCTTAGAGATTTAGAGATTTCTGGGTCAAAGTCAGGGGCGGATTAAGTAACTCTGTCCCTCAGTCAACAGAGCCACCATATGTCAGGGACAAGACTTGAACCTCCGTCGTCCTAAGTTAGAAGTTGTCTCTCTACATAGTATGCCAACCTGCCTCTCTGTTCGATTCCAATTCAATTAAGCACATATTGTTTATAAGGTACTATTTTAGGCATTCAGGGTTATAAAGGAGAGGGTAGAGCATTAGAAGACAGGAGGATCCAGAACAGTCTAAGAACCTCCTCTTGGGCATGGTTTCTGATAGCTTGATCAGGGTGTACCATGAGTTTCCAGCTTCTTGTTCCACTTTGGAAAGTCAAGAACTAGTCACCTGAAGTTTGGTGACATGAAAATTATTCTATAAACCTTTTGGCAGGTCATGAACTCCTTTGGTAATCTGGTTAATCCCATGGACCTCACCTCCTAATAATGTTTTTAAAACTTTAAAGATAGTAACCCTTGGATTTGGAGTGAAGACCTGAGTTTGAATCCTGCTGCAGGCAAATCATTTGTTCCTGGTCTCACTCTTCTCCGCTGTAAAATGGGGATAATAATAGCATCTCCCTCAGACTGTGACTGAGGTCAAATGAAATAACATTTTGATAATCATTTTAATAACAAGTATTTTGCAAACCCTAGAGTCCTCTAAAGCTATTAACTATCATTTACTCAGATATTCCAGCAGATCTGTTATCTTATCAATGTGAGTATTCCCTCAAAATATTCAGACTGGAAATCAGCTAGATTTGTTCATCATGAACAATTCTCCTCCATATCTTCCCATAAATTTCTCTGAGGGTTCTACCCAATGTGTGGAGAGCCTTCCTTTCTTTCACTTAACATTGAGAAGATACCATTGGAGTGCATGGGCTGTCCATTGGTCATTCCTCAATTTTGAAACATGACCTGCCCAACTTCTTTCTGAATCATACATTTCTTTCATGTCATAGGTATAGAAATCTAGAGTTGAAGGTTCTACCGAGGCCATCTATTCCAACTCCCTTATTTTGCAGATGAGAAACTGAGGCCAAAGGCAGTTAAGTGACTTACCTACAGTCATATAAACACTGAAGCATCAGAGATGATATTTGAAGCCAATTCCTTTTATTCCAAAATCAGTTTTCCATTTCTCTAATTATAGTCTCCTAATAAATAGTCCCTAAAATAGTGAGGGATTTTTGTGTAGAACTCAATTTAAACTAGGTCCATTTGACCTCTTGGTCCTAAATCCTCATAAGATATCACAGTAAGACATTTTTACCTATAAAATAATCAATCCCCAGAACTGACTATGAAAGCAAATCATGGTGAACCTCAGGAATTGGTTTCTTTACCTGGGGTCCATGGACCTCCAAAAGGTCTACGGACACATTTCAGAGGGTCTGTGAATCTTTGTCTCAATATACTTGGTTTTCTCTATGATTCTATAGATCTTATTTTAATATTTAAAAATATGATTCTGTGAAGAGAATTGTGGGCTTTACCCGACTGCCAAAGGATGCTCCAAAATACAAAGAAAGTTTAAGGATCCCTGCCCTAAAACATTTAACAAATCACCAAATTTCACATGACTAGCTCTTGTCATTGCCACATTGAATAAGTCACTGGAAACATATGGTACACCCCCTGCTATCCTAAGAGAAAAGCTCTGCCCTCCATGGGTGACCACTGGGTGCCTTGGCTTGGGAAGATGAACATGGCAATGTCTCAGGTCATGTGATATATAAGAATCTTAGAGTGTGAAGACCACATACCTTGGAATTTTTCATTCCTCTTGTCAACAGGAACAATGATTGGGTTAAGTTGATTTTTCTCCCCACCCACCAGTTCTTAGCCAAGGAATAGCATTTAATTCATCAATGTATAGCTCACTGCACAGTTCCTCAAACATTACTTAGAGGAGGCAGAGGGGAGAGAATATTCTGCTAATCAAGAGATCTGATTCACTGAACAGCCCCGGGAGCTTTTCCCTGCCAAGCACTCCCACTGTGAGAACGAACATGGCACCCATTTATAATGGAATCGGCAAGGGGTCAGTGAGGATAGGGCTCCTGGAAAGTGAACCTGCTCCACGATCCATTAAACAGTCTGCCTTAAATCTACAATGTCAGGCTGTTAATGGGGCTCAACCCCACAATCATTTTACTGAGGGGAAAAAAATGACATTTTCTTGGTGGCTGTCAGGTTATATCAGGAAATGAGCTCCTCTGGGGTGCAAGGAGCACAAGATTCAGAAAGCAATCAAAGATATTTAGACTTGGCATTCTTCACTTGTTCTGATCCCTGGCTTTGTTTGCCCTTAACTGATCGACTGACAGACAGCACTGTGAACTGCTGTATTGGAAATCACACACACCCTACTGTCCTGTACAGAAGTACACTGCTGAAAACATGAAAGGCTGCTTGTAATAGGAGAAAAGCAGATTAAAACAGCTTTCAGCTTTCTTTCACCTCACACCCATCAAATAGGAAAAGATAAAAAGAGGTGGAAGCATTCAATGATGAACAAATTAGGAAAAGGCAGATCCACCAATAAACTGTTGGTGGAATTGTCAATCAGACCAACCAATCTGGAAAATAATTTGGAATTATGTGAGAAAAGTCATTCATTTGTTTGCATTGTTTGACCTAAATATCCTACTCCTAGACAGGTACCCCAAGGAGATGAAAGGCAGGCAACATCCATTTATTAAGTGATTATGATAGACTAGATACTGTACTAAGTTCTAAGAGTACACAGCCAAAAAAAAAAAATCAGTCCCTGCCTCCAGGGAGCTTACATTCTAATGGAGAGAAACAACCTGAAAAGTGGGTTAAAGGGATGGGGGAAAAGGTATTTGTTCAGAAGCATCATGGAAATACCTGAACAGTCAGAAGCATAGCTGGGGGGGGGGGGGGCAAGAAGCATGATCTGTCCCAAAAATGGAAGGATCACCAATGGGAGAAGAGGACTTGCATGAAGGAAAGACATTCTAGGATGAGTGCTCCAGATACTAAAGGAAGTTATAGGGTGAACAGGTGGCTGGGTCCTTATAGAGAGGCACAAGACAGTCAAAAACCCAGCTAGGAAGGGGGGAAATATATTAAAAATGGCCCCATATGCACAAAAAACTCATTTTTAAACAAATTTTTATTGCACAAAATTCACTTCTGTGGCCACAAAAACTTAAAAACAGAATGGGTGGCCATATGAATATAACAGAATGTCATTGCATTATAAAAAACAACAAATAGGAGAAACATGAAGCATAAAATAATTTGTACAAACTAATGCAAAGCAAAGGAAGAAAACCAGAACAATATAAACAAAACTTCACTGAGAGGAAGATGTTGCCTAATTGCAATGATCGAACTCGGACCCAAAGAATAAATTATGAAATACATTTTCCTCCTCCGAGTAGAGAAGTGGGGCTTATGGATGTGAAATTTAGCATACATTATCAAACATGTTCATAACTTTTTCTCTGTTACAAGAGTGAAGGTAGTCTAATGGAAGAAGATATATATGGGAATTACTATAATATAAAAGTGGCAACATCAATAAAACTTTTTTAAAAAATAGAATTATAATCCTAGGTCCAAATTTGGAATATTTGTATAAGATCCTCCTCAAGGATGAAGAGAGTGATGACTCAACTTTGCATCCCTGTTGGAGGGGAGAAGTTGGCAAGAGTTTTGGAGAGAAACGACTTTCTTTTTCATTCCTGCTTAGGAGAGGATACATGCAATTCTAGCTCCTGTTTTCAGGAGAAACCCAGAGACAAAAAGGATAGACTTAGGAAGTCTGTTAGGATGTAAAGATGTTGGCACTTCAACATGTCCCTGATTTCCAGCTTGGCATACTGAGATTTGGGGGCTTCTCCTTAGCTGAGATAAGAAATGCTTTCTTGCTTAGCCTGAGATAATTTGTGCCAAATGAAGGACACATTTAATCTGTGCATTGTTTGCTGTATACTGTAATCTAATCTATACAACTTCTCTGCTTTCCATTTGGTATCTGCTTTGATAAATGGATCTCCTCATTATTCACTATTTGTCATGTTCTTTTGTGTAACTAGCATTTGATAGAAATGGATGAAGCCTTCAAATTTAAGCTCGGGACACCTTTTCCTCTTCAAGGGACAGTTATGAAGAAAGCGACTTGAACCTAAAAAAAGTGAAATCACTTTCCCTAGCCCAGCAAGATTTAGGGGAACAGATAGATATAATTCAAAACCAGTACGCCCAGGCAAAGTGGCAAAACTCAAGTCCCCCTTTTCCTGCTTCCTTACAGGCAAGAAGCAAAGCCTCTCTTACTTAATATTCCCAAGATATCTATCAAAATCTCTCCTTGAACTTCATTTCAATAAACTCATATGAATATACACATAACTTACATGGGCAGCATCCACATTCCCATAGGGGTACTAGCTCCTTTAAAAAAAGGGAAATGAATTGCCCAATTGTTTGTTGAAAGTTGAAGGATTGGGATCTCTATTATCAAAGCAGAACAAGAATACAATGGAAATGCAAATTAGAATCATATTTTTAATTAGACCCATATAAGGAACTCTCCCAATACAGACCAAGACCTTCTGTACAAGTTAGTCTTATCAAGAATTATTAATGACAGATATTATTGTTACTAGAGGTAAATAATAACAATATTTGGCATTTAAATAGCATTGAAGTTTTGCAAAGTACTTTGAAAGTATCACATTGGACCGTTACAATAATACTGAGATAATTACCATTATTATCCTTATTTTACAGATGAGGAAACAGGCTGAAAGATTAAGTGACTTATCCATGGTCACACAGCTAATCAATCTCAGAAGTGGGATCTGGGGCCAGATCTCTTCTATCAACAGCTGATACTTTTTATACTATACCAGCAGGTCCTATTCCAACAGAGGTCCAAACCATGCATTCACATACCTGTACACAGTTTTAAACAAGATAGACCCAATGGTCTGAAATCCTTTCTCTGGGGCAGCAGGATACTTCTGTACACCAACCCCACCAGACCCCAGACAAATGGGGAGATGAATCCAATACGCACACATCTGCACTGATTGTCCAGAAAATGTTGGTTTCCATCCCAAATCCTGAGCTGAGACTCATGGACAGTAAAATAGCCTCTGACTCATAGTACTCACTGATAGTCATAATTAGACGCATCTCCCCAACACCCACTATGAGTATTGTCTTCATAAACACTACGTTTGGAATCTTAGTTCTCTTTTCTGGGCAACGGTGCCTTTGGCAACATTTTCAGGGGGGAAAAAAGTGGGAAATGACTTGGAAAGCCGTTAATAAAACATGAAAACAGAGGCTATAAAAATGCTTGCTTTGCTCCCCCTACCTCCATGGTGATACAGCTGGATGGGAGGGCAAGCGTAGCTGTGGTCTGAATGTTTCCATTATATTTCTGGAACATCCTGACAGGTTTACAAGTACCTTCTGCCTTTGTGGGATCCTGGATGGATTCAACTATTTCCCCTTCACTTTATTTTCAAATTATAGTCTGGGCCTCTTTCCCTATCAGCTACCCCACCCCCTATGTGGCTCCAGACCCTGAACCATCATTTGCAAACCCCATGGGATAACTCACCGGGCTCCCATTGAGAGGGTGCCATTCATACAGTGTGCCTGACAATCTGGCACCAAGACGAAAGATCCATGAATCACCACTTGCCCACACAAAATCAATACCCCCAAAGAGACAACAGATCATGGAAATCAGCCTCTCTTTCTTTGTGGTTATGTAGCAGTTGGAGTTTCAGCTCATATAACACATGAATGACAACTTAGTAAAATTTCGAGGGACTGGATGATTTCCTACCAATCACTGGAGGAGTTAGAGCATAATAAATTATGGTCCTATCTCAGGTTCAATAGAAGCCAATTCTCAGTCACTGTTTCTCATCTCTGAATCTGCTCTTCCCTTCTCCTCCTTCTCTTCCACTCTGTTTATGTTAAAATTCCTCTTTCTTTTTCTAAATTCTCCTTTCTTCTTATTTTAATGACTAAAATTTTAAAAAGCTAACATTTACATGAGGCTTTAAAGTTTGCAGATCACATATATTGTCTCATTTGATCCTCATAGAAATCTTGTGCAGTGAGAGCTATTATTATCCCATTTTACAGGTGAGGAAACTTAAAACTGAGGCAGATAAAGTGAGTTGCCAAAGGTCTCCTAGCCAGCAAGAGTCTGAGGCAAGATTCAAATTCAGGTATATCTGAGCTAAAAGTCTGTGGGGAATGTATCTAACATTGTCCCTGAGCTTCTAAAATTTCTACCACCTTTGCTGTTCTTTTTGTATAAATCTGTGTGGCTTTCCCACTCCCGTCTGAGCATTTGTCATTTACTCTCTCTACATCTTCATTTTCTGGACTCCTTAGCTTCCTCCAAGTTCCAGCTAAAATTTCACTTTCACAAGAAGCTGTTCCCTATCTCCTTTAATGCTGGTCCCTGTTTTGTCTTGTATGTATTTTATATGTATATAGTTGCTTACATATTGTTTTCCCCACTAAACTGTGAGCTCCTGGAGAGCAGGGACTGGGTTTGTCTTATTTCTTTGTTTGTTTAGTCTTTTTATTTTTGCCATTCTCTGTGTCTCCAGCATTTAGCAGAGCACATAGTAGGGGATTTAAGAATTCTTGTCAACTAACTATACAGTCTCCAATTTCTCTTTTTATTCCTCATTTCTTTTCATCATGGACCCCAAATGGAAGGACAGGACACCAAGGATCTCTTGTTCCATGGAGTTGAAACCAGATGGGGCAGCAGATGCAAAGTGGAATGAGGTGAATCCAGTTTCTGCCCTCTATAAAGGAAGGCATTGGGAGGACTTTGTTACTCTGCCCTCCAGGCTTCCAGACAGAGGGGAGAGAAGCCTGAGAGAGATGGAATCAATCAAGGCTAAAGTTAATACCAGGGTAGTGAATTTAAAAGTGGTGAGTTTTTCCTGTGAGGAGCATAAAGAACCAATGCTCTCTACATGCGTGCCCTAAAAGGAAAGAGGACACTTCAGTTTGGGAGAGGGAGGATGGTTTTTGAAACTACAGTTCTTGGACCTTCTCAACGGATTGTTTGATAATAGAGAGAATACCACTGGGAGCCCAGGAGCCATGGTGTCAGACATGTGATTCTCAGTGCTCTTCCTAAAACCCTAAGGAAAACAGTCAGCAACCCTCTAGAGATCCTACCTACAAATTGTAGTATGGCATGGGGAAATGGCTCTGGAAGAGGTGCTTACAAGTTTAGAGGGGGGGTACGGAGGACTTGGCTCCATCCCTTCACCAAAGTCCAGCTAACCTAATTGCAGAAAGCAAGGGATAGGTAAAAGGAGTAGTATAGTGTTTACATGTTTCAAAAAATGCAAAGAAATATTTTATTATATTATTTATCATATTATGTATTATAATAATATTGATTATTACTTTGCAGAGTATGAAAATCTTCCCTGATAAAAATAGAATGGCAGGTTATCATTAACTGTCAAAAAGAAGGAAGGAAGGAAGGAAGGAAGGAAGGAAGGAAGGAAGGAAGGAAGGAAGGAAGGAAGGAAGGAAGGAAGGAAGGAAGGAAGGAAGGAAGGAAGGAAGGAAGGAAGGAAGGAAGGAAGGAATAAAAGAACCTGTGATTGGGCTTTAGGTGAGAAAAAGAGAAGAGGAACATGGAAGGGAAAACAAACATATGCCTCAGACATAGAGGACTGGTTCTGAGCACAAGCCTCTTTTGTCTTCTTCCTCATGAAGAGGTAGTGGGAAACTGATCAACACAATGACTGAGCATTATTCCAAAGGACTCATAATGAAACATGCTTCCCATAGCATGTCAGAGAGATATGTGACAGTTAAAAATTTCAAGACAGTGGGTTCCAGGTAAGAAAAATCAATTTGTTGGTCAGGCTAGCAATAATCAATGAATTAATTGGTCAGTGATCTCTCTCAATGATTAAAGACAAATTTATTCACCATCTTGAGTTATTAAATACAATTTTGGAAGCTCATTATTCAGCCCCCCCCCCATGACATCTCTAATTGGTGAATGCCTAATGAAGAGGTAGACTTAATATTTTATAGTCCCTCCCTGATTCCTTCATGGTGATGGAAAATCCCATGCTTAATCATAGGATTCCAATATCTAGATGAAGAAATCAGATTATGCCTGGTTAAGAGTGATCGTCCATTCATCACAATGGGGAACCCAAGGATGTTGCTCTGCTGCCCCCCACCCCAGACATGTTTGGCTTGTCAGATTTGTTTACTGTAGATGATGGATCTTGGATTCTCGGTCTTAGTTATCCCAATTTTAGAAGCTACTCTGGAGTAAGGAATGTAAAAGCATTCCTTGGATTGTTAGTTGAAAGGAATGAACACAGAAGTTTGGAAAAAGACTAAGTCCCAGTTAGAAATAATGATAATGAAAAACACTGTTTAGAAATAAAAATGATAAAGTATTAGGAATATATCTTATCTGGTGGTGGGTTCAGGTACAGATTGACACATATACTTCTGAACATGGCCAATGTA